>NW_009925888.1:66100-76629 GCF_000696875.1 Nestor notabilis | reverse complement strand
TTTCCCTTAATATCATGTTATTTTATTTAATTGTTTATCTACATAATATTGGAGAAGTTATATCATAACTGAAGTTGTGTTTAAAAATCTCGTCTGTCTTTGTTTGGCACAAAATCGTATCATAAATTTGAGTTTGAGTTTTCTGAAAAACTGTCTCTGTAGTGCCCGAATTCTGTTTAATAACTCCAAAAACCTCTTCACATACTAACTTACCAAAATGAAAATCTCCAAAACACTGTTGACTGTGACTCCTGTTTTCATTTCCTTAACCAAGACTCTTTCTAGCCTTATCTCTTCTATAAAACAGTAGAGAATTTGAAGTCCTGGAAACACTCAATTTTTACCATGGACTAGTGGGAGACATCTTCATAATGTATGCAAATCAGGTATCAGCCATTTCAGAACTATATTTTAATATAATCCAGATAGACATTCAGATCTACTTAACAAAGTGTTGCTGCATTGGACAACTCATGGGCCCCTGATTCAAAGGGTAAGACTTTCAAGTTCTCCTAGTTGTTTTTAAGACTGTTACAAAGTTTTTCTGTTTTATTACTGCGTGCAAGCACCACCCAATAAAGAGACCATTTCTGACTGTCAGCAAAGTGAAGGTTTTCCACCCAGACAGTAAAAAAAGCCACACAAAGATAACACAGGAAAAAGACAGAATCAACTAGCTAATGGGGCTCTCCTTCAAACATTAATTTGCCAGGAGTCACAAAAGGTTGAGATACAGAGGAGACATGAGCTTCATTTTCCAGCTACATCAGGTCTCCAAGAAAGAAAAGCAGTGGTCTGTAAATACCATTTAAGGATGCTCTGTGCATCCTCCATCTTCAAGAGGAGTAGCCATGATAAAATCTGTTAAATTCAGAATATTTCTTTGAATTGCAAAGCTCTTAGTTGTAGAACAGAAACACACACAATACAAACACATTTTATTACTTAGATGACAATATGGTCTTATTGCATCTATGTGCTAGTGATGCTAACCAGGTAACAGGTAAGCAAAAAAGAGTCTTTCTGATATTATCAGTAGAAACAGTCTTCTGCTACAAGTAACAGACCAGGCAAAGGGTTTACAGAAAACACAGGTCTGTTTCTCCCCATAAAAACAGTAATGCTAACACTATTAATGGTGATAAGGAAACAAATTAAGTTTTTCTAGGCTTGAAAACCATAATCACTTTCCTTTAACTTATATGGACTCTTTTTAATGGATTATGCTCTATCAACTAGGAAGCAACTTTTTCTTCTTTTTTTTTAACTGGGAGCATATATGTTACTAGAGGGGTTTTTTAATCAATATGACTTTACATATAGCACCTGTAAGGTACTCACTTGCCTTTGCCTGTTTGTCTTATGGTAACAAAGAGAATATTTGAAGCAGTAAAGGGATCTTTTAAACTTCACAGTACTTTAAGTATAGTATATAGTTAATAATATATAACCAAAATGAATTGAAGTAATTTTTCCATACCTTGAACTCTGTAAAACTGGTAAGCAAGATACATTAGTATCACAGGATTATGTTTCTGCCTGTGCAAGACCAATAATGATGACACAATGGTCTTTGTAGAAGATGAAGTTCTCTATCTGTGTTTCAGCCCTGTAATCTAGCTGCTGGCTTCATGAAACATCAAACTATCCATAAGCAACTACAAAGGATCTGCAGTCAGTGAGGTTAGATGAATTTCAAAAGAGCATGAAATGAAAGTCACCCTGTAATCCCTTAACCAGTACGTTCTGATTTTAAAAAATAGATGCTAATTTAAGCCACTTATCCATTGAAACTGATTTATGAACATTTTCCTTACTAACATATAGCAACTATAATTAATGACCTCAGCTGACCTTTATTTTCCAAGTAAAAGGCTTTGAGTCCAGGATAAGCAGCAAACTTGCCCATTTTTTCACCAGTGTCAAATATAAAGGTCAAATAGGGAACATTTTAAAAGCCACAACCCATAATGAATAAACAAATCAAATTTCAGGAGCTGTGCTCCTGAAGAGTGTTACAAATTAACAACGAAAAACATTAGTCGATGAGTGACCTTTAATAAATTTTTAGACGTGTTTAATCAAAAAGTCTAAGTGGCAACTCAATGGTTAAAGTGGAACATAAACTGCCTTTCTAAGTCCTGCTTAACATCCTATTACTTTGAAGTGGAGGAATTAATTTATCTGCAAATTATATAGCACTAAATATTGAGCAATATACTAAGGAAGATGTTTTCTGAGAATTAAAGGGAAGCAGTATGAAGTATGCTTATTTGCTTTTAAAATACAAATCAGTTGCTTTTAATGTTCCCCTTTTTATAATTTCTCCAACTCCCTGGGAGCAGCTACTCCTTGTACTCATTCCTCCCACCCACTTTCACTCTCCAGAGCTATAGCTTATACTAAGGTTCCATGAAAAAGTCAATCTGATGTTAAGTAGAAAGGTACCAAAGACAGAAATAACTAAGTCAGTTATATGAGACAAAGCTTTGAAAAATTCACTCTGTCAGTTCAAAAGGATTCCAAAATTTTGAAGAGCTTCTTTTTCACATAGACATTATTCCAGATCACATATCACCCATCCCACTGCTTGCAGAAAGCCTGCATAAAACTGTGAGGTGGTCTTTGTGAACAGAAATTCAGCTGTGTTGCATCTGATCCGTTTGGGACTATCAGGGAATTGAGTGCATAAATCCAGCAATACTGAATACAGAGACATGAATTTAATAGCAGATATTTCTTCTCTGGTATAGATTAGAGTAAACCTCAAAGAACCTGAACTCCCCCCATTATCCTTCCTACGGTCTGAATGAAAAGCTAGGGACACATTATTTCAGTTCCAAAACTGGGCAACTTCTTGCTTAAATAGGTAGAACAGGCTCGTGAAAAGAAAACCTGAAATTTTCATTCAGTTCTTTTAAAAGTTCCATATTTGCTTCCTTTAAAAGCAAATTTCTTGGTAGACTCTCTGATAAAAGGATAAGCAAATTAAACAGAAAGACCCAGCAAGTATCTGAGGAACAGTGATGAGTGGAGAAACCATAGACATATTCAGTGAAAACCTAATCAGTGAAAATTAGAGCATGCTGAATCATCTGGTCCTGCAACTGAAAATTATTGTCCCTGTTGTGAAAACCACTGCAAAAAATCAACAGCCAAAACTCTTTCACAGGCCTTCAGACTATGAAATAGGGGATTACTACCTACAAGGGTACAGGATTTATTACAGGATGGAGAGGAAGAGGGTCTGTGGACTGTGTAAAAGTTATTGTGGGAAGTTTTGAGTGAATTGTGGGAATGTTCAAAATTTTTTATGGGATGCTTAAGGGAAGGACTGAAGATGAAAAGTGACCAAGGTGAATTGGGGAAGAGCACATGTGTGAAAATAGAGGAAACATGACAAAATCAATTTCATGTGAACCTGTTGGCAGATTTGTCCTGATCACGGAGGGCAGGAATAGGTTCAGGCTGTTTGAGAGACTCATGTTTATGTGAGGGCTTTGTGTGCTTTTATGGGTTCCAGTTCAGGCAACATTCTCCATGGTGGTCTGTGAGGCCACAGGCACGTTAGTTTTGTGTGCACATACTGGGAGTACCTCTATCTTTCTGGGGATAGGGAGCCACAGCTCCTTTGCCTATATGAGTTGGGACAGGAGGGTTCCCCAGGCCTCCTAGTCTGCCAGGTTTGGCTGCCTCTAACAATTCCTGCAGAACAATTTTGAAGACTGTAAACAACCATGTTATTACTATTTTTTTTTCAGAGATATTACAGACAGCCATCAAATCCTTTTTTGAGCTTAGAAAGTTGAGACTCCAAAGATTTTCCGTTCCTGAAGATATTCTAAACCTGACTAGACATGGCCCTGAACTAGCTAACACTGCTTTTAACAGGGGTTCAGACCAGGTGATCTCTAGAAGTCCCTTCCAACCTCAGCCATCCCATGATTCTCTGACAAAAATTTCTGCCCCTATTTTCCAAATGTCCTAAAAATTAGGCAGTAGGAATGTAAAAAAACAAAAAGTTAAGACTTAAGGTTTCTCCAGCTATGCTGTGAACCACGTGCCTCTGCAGCAGCATTTCCCAACAAACCGTGTTAGACTGCAGACCTTTAGAACTACTCAGATTCAGAGCTGCTTCAGATTCAAGCAATAAAATATGTGGAAAGATCTTGAAGAATACAATATAGGCATCTAAAGCAGAATCATTAGAGACAGATATAATTTAATCAAACTCCTCATTTATTGTAGAGCTAGTAGAAGACAATTTAAAAGGGAAAAACTAAAATCAGATACAATTATCAACATAAAGTACAATATGTTTATGGCAAAACATTGCCTCAGTGGAGAAGCTGATGCTTTCAAAAATAAATATAAAATGGTTCTTTCTAAAACCTCAACTCTTAAAATATTTATATTCCACTTGAACGGACTTGTCTAATAAAATACTTCAAGATTAAAAGGAATCACTGAGACATTTATTCTACCTTTGCACATTCCTCAAGCTAAACAATATACCAAATTACTCCTATACTTGCATTAGTAATAAATGGGTTTGACTGAATCATACTTTTCGCAAAAAAAGACCAGGACTCATCTGGAAATATCAAGAGGTGGAGAATGCACCGTTTCTCTATATAAACAATTCTGATGTTAACACCACCAACAGTAAAGATGTGTTCTTTATTTCTAACTTGAATTTGCTTGGTTTTAACATCCAGCCATTAGTTCTTGTTATGATTTTCTCTGATAGATGAAGGAGCCTTTAATACCCAATATTTTCTCTCCATGAAACTTAACAACTGTAAACTACTCAAGATCATAATGTAATATGCAGACAAAATTACTTAACAACTTCAAAGAAAATATAAGAAGCAAAAATAAAGAAAACCAAATAAAAGTTCCTGGATGTTCTTCCTACCACCCTCTAACACTTGTAACAGTTAGCATTTGGGATCATTTTACCATTTTGAGGAATTGGGGGGGTTACTTTTTAAGGATATCACACTACTATTGAAATTGAAAGTCTTCTAAACTGCATGGTTCAGGCAGGTCAGAACCTTTATGTAAATCTCAAAGATGCTTGTTTGAGTATGAACATAAGATTACTATTTCTAAATTGCCACCGTAAAGGATTTTTCTCAATGTTAGCCCCAAAATCAAATAGAAGAAATCCTAGCAGTTACAGATTAGTTGTTCCTTTTTTTCTTTCAGCTGGATGTGAAAACACCTTATTAAGGACCAGTAAATAATATTTCTTGAGGTATATGTCTCATACAGGTGCCTGAAGTACTTCCAGGGAATCATAGAAGCTTTTCCATGTCCATCTTACCAAATTTGGAAAGTGGCCAAAAGTCATTCTAGACCAAAATCAAAGAAAAATTTTATACCCCTACAATACCTTACTTCCACCATTAGGACGTTGTTCCTGTTCCTTAAGATTTTTACAGATATAAAGGAGGCAAGACAGAGCTGTAGCAGGCAAAGTTCTCCAGGCTTCCATTACAGATCCACAAGGAAACACTCAGGCTAGCCTAGTCCCAAACTTCCCAGGGCAGCCTAATTTATTGCCTTAGCTGCATCACTTCTCTGTCTCTCCTTTTCTTCCTACCCTTTTTCTACCTCTTTTAGATGGCTTTGAACTGGTGACAATGAACGGTCTTCTGATATGCGTTTGATTTTGAGCAAAAGCCAACTAGCTTTGCTATTGTTAGGGGCTTCTAAGCTTTACTGTGAAAGGTAATAACAGTAGAATGATTTAGAGATCACCCTAATATTTTACCTAATTATGTCTGTTACTGGGGTCCAGCAAGCTGTTATTGACACATTACTATATTCAGTGATATGTAATTAATCATTATATCACTAACCAGAATCAATGGTTATAACTTTGAGGATCTTCCTTCAACCTTCACATGGAACAACTTGCACTGGTTTCACATTTAACCTAGCAGGAGGCTGTTTAACCTATAAGCCCTGCAGTTGTAGGAAAGCACCCTAGGTTTTTGTCACTTGAATGCAATTGTATTCCAGTAGTGAAATATATGTATGTTTCTCTCTGATCGGAAAAACGTCCCTGTCAAACTTTGGACATATAACATTATTCAACAAAAACATAAAAGAAAAAGAAAAAACAGATACAATTTCTTTTACTCAAATGCAAGGAGAGTTCTCCTGGACAACAGCAACCATATAATTACACTTTGCTTTTAGAATCTGAGAAAGCAAAGGATGTCGAAAGAACTATACTTACCTACCAATACTGTGATACCTTATTTTTCCTTAAATCACTAGCTGTTTTAAGTTCTATGACAACAGATTGTAGTCACCTAAAAAAAAAGAAAAAGTGAGGGGAGAGAGGAAAGATTTAAAAAGGCCTCAGATCTCCACTTTGTATGGTGTATGGTGAATGTCTACATAAATACCCTTAAGCATCTTGGTTTAAGACTCTTTCAGTATTGCTGGAAAATAAAATATTGAGATGTGATTCCTTATCCTTGTATTTTTTTTGTCATGTTGGAGCATTTCAGTTTTCACGCTGATGTTTAATTTATCCTTAGAATCCTATCTAAAGTTTGCTTACTAGACCCCTTCACAAGAGAATGTAGATGTAAGGGCAGCAAGAGCATAATAGTCAAGTCCTTAAGAAGAAAAGTTAAAGTGGCCATATATGAGTATTACCGGGTTTTTTCCTGTGTTAATGTTAAAACATGGATTGCAGCCTAGAAGCTGAGTTCAGTCAAATACCTAAAGTTTTCCTGTCTGAAGTGTAGAACGAACAAATAGAAACACATCTGCACATGTATCTGCTGAGTAGTTAGTTCTTAGGTCAGGCTCAGCACAAAGCCAAGTTTTTTAGTCACTGGCTCTATCACATTCTCACCTTCGTTTCATGATCACAATAAGTTTTCATTTTAATTTAAAGGGTGACTCCAGACTGGTGCTCTGTGGCAACAGGGCACCTTAAGATTGTGACATCAAGCTCTTGTCTGTAGAGATTCTACAACCAGACTGTCAGCCCCAGCCTAACTTCTTTGGATATATTTTCCTGTCACATCTTATGTATCAAAAGCTAGTTGTTTGTTTGCACCACCAAGATACCAGTTAAAAGGCTAACACTGGTTTTGTCTATTGTCTGTGGTATTAGAGATCAAGATAATCACATGGTAAACCATGAAAAACTCATATTGAAAAGCTATGGCTGGCTGATGGAACCCAAGTTCTGCCAGTTTCAATTAATTTATCTCTATTGCATAGAACTCACTAATTATAGCTCCAAGAACTGAGTCATCATCCTTTTTTTTTTTTTTTTTTTTTTTCTGAGCAGTAATGGTCTAAATTTAAACTGGAAGGATCAGGAACCTCAAGTTTTTTATTAAGTTCAAAGGAGCTAGGCATTATCAGGTAATTTTTTTAAAAGAGAAGGGAAGAAAGGAGCAGAAAGCAATCTCTGAGTCAATCAGTGTTGGCAGCAGTGCTTAAAAACCCTTTGCCTTGTGCATTCAGGTGACCTAGACCTCCAAAAGTCTGTCAGAAAACAGGGCAGTTTCAGCTAATATCAGATCCCAGCTACCAGAGATACGATCAGAAAACTAGAATCTATCCATCTAGGACTTTACCTTAGGGCAAAGTGAAAATAAAACCCCCAAAATTAGAAGTTACTCCATCTTGTATCCTTCAACAGATAAATATTGCAAAAACTGTTTGATTTTTTTTTTCTCTGAAGTAATGTTAAAGTCAGTTTTAAGAGCAAATCTTTTTAAAACAGAATGCTTGGCCTAAATCAGGATGAAGATCTCTCTTTTTTCTACATGGATACTCTAGGTCAAGCAACATGTGGAATTTAAACTTTTGGTATGAACTTCTCATAAACACTATCAGACAAGTAATAAACTGAAGTTCTGGTAGTTAAATCAGCAACTTAAGCTAAAATTAAATTATCAGACTCTGAAAATTGTAGGGTTTGGTTCATTGAGATTTCTGTTTAGGAACATTGTTTTGCCATTTACTTTTAAACTACAACAGTCTTAGCTGGAAGCATTATTTATTCCTGTTTATATCATTTCTCCATGTTGCCATTTCTATTGACTTCAATAAAATAATAAAGTTCCTGAAAGACTGTGAAGATGAATGAGATAGAAGAAGCCCCTCTGAGAAAAGGAAGGGGAAAAAGAAGAAGAAAGCATGCAGTGCTTAATTTCTGATACTATAACTTTCCCTCTGAATAAGTTATCAGTGAACTGCATATACAGTAGAGAAAAAAGGGAAAACAAAATACAAGCAAAAGAGGAGTGAAGAAAGAAGAGCGAGACAAAGAATAAATGCCTACAACCTCTAGCAGCCTTGATTTTTCACCAGGACAAGCTATTGCAAACATAATTGACTTTTTATGTTGGCAGCTGCTGCTCTTTAGACAATAATAGGCAAAGAGAGCAATACTACTCTGGTTTATCCATGACATTAATTAAACATTCAGCTCTGCATCATCCATGATGATTCACTACCCCTGCATAGTGTAATAAATATACATTCGTAGTTCATTATGAAGGGTAAAAGTGAAGCATAGAGTCCATGCCATAACAAATCATTTTGCGAGCAATTCCACTTCATCCAAATGCTTTGCAGTAGATGAAAGTCAGTGAAGCATAAAGGGCTTTCATAAGACCATCTTAATCTCCACCACAGGAAAATGGCTTCAGAAAGCATGTCTATGCACAAGTTTCTATCCCTTTCCAAATAAATTTACCACAAGCTGGTGAAGAAATATGGTTATGGGAGGCAATGGGATCTACGCTTTGGTGTAGGAAGTGATTGAAAGTCCAAAGAACGGACCTAGTGCAAAGCCTACTAATTTCATGGCAAATGTTTTTGCAATCTACTCTCAGCATTCATTGATCTTTCATGGGTATGGAAGCTCTCCTGTTCAGGAACCAGTTTAAGGCATAGAACATATTTTAAATGAGTCTTTACTGCATTGCCAAGAGAATGAAAGGTACACTATAACTGAATATCCAAGCATATCATGTTTCTAAAAGTTTATGAACTTACAGGTGTCCATACTAGTGGATGAAGCACTTATGAACTCTTGAACATTTAATGTATGAATTGTTACATCTTCACTGAAGAGTATTTTAAAAGGTCTAGTGTACACCAGGTGAGGATTTAGCCAGCTTTCCAAATTACATCACATAAAGTAATTTAAAAAAAAAATCTATTTGTACATGCAATTGTAAAACTGTTTTGAACACTTAATCAGCCTAGGAAGTATCATCCTACAGATTGTTTGTAAATGTACTTGTGTTACAGCTAGAGTTATTCTGTCTTCTGTTTCCCACCATTGATCATAGTAGGGTTCATTTCGAACTGATAGTGCTAATATCTGATACCAATATGCTGATAGTTCTATGAGGATTTTTTATGATTCAGCAACCACTATAATTCCTTGACTAAAGGGCAGAGATAATATTGAGAAAAATTACAGTCTTGGTCCTGATTTTCAGCAAAATCAATGCTTTCAAATTATTTTGAAGTTGAGAGACTGGGAAGCCTATGAAGTATTTACAAGAAAGCTCAGAAAGCACACCATGTCTATCTATACCTGTTCTAGTCTGAGACTGCAGCGTATAGTTTGTAAACTGAAACAAGTGTGGAAGAACATGTGGTCTTGGCCATGCAAGGGTATAGCTGGAATTTACTATGGGAGGGGGAAATAAAGATTCAGTAGTTCAGCTTCTAAAGCAACTTGCAGACTTCATGACAGAAATCACAGTTCTTCACTGGGGCAAGGCTGAGACCTTCTGATTTTGTTACATACTTACTTCCTAGAACAAGTTTCTGACAGCTGTCTTCTGACACTACTCTATTACCTTGCCCTAACTAATTTTTTTGTCAGAAATGGATACTAACTTGGGAAAAAAAAGTAGTGTTTCTCCATCTTAACTTTCAAAGAAGTTAAACCAATGTGTAAGAAACAAATGATACAGAGGTACAGTTGGTTGACTTCATTCACATGTCAACCAAAATTCTACCATCAACTCTTTCTTTTGTTGACTCATTTATAGACCATGTAATGATGTTGCCTTGCAATATTAGTAGTCTTGGTGCAAACCTTGATGCACTTTCAATTTACACTTAAATCAATTTGCTTCGGCTGTACAAAATCTGCAACATACCTAAAACAAACTCACGTGCAAGGGACTAACACATGACTAGTGCAGCTCTCATATCCCTTGAGTACCCAAGTATATCTTAAAAGATCATCTATCTTGTACTTTCCTTATAGACACTTGCGCCAAAAAGCATGGCATTGAGTGGGTATATCACATCCCCTGCCATGCACCAGCCTCTGGGAAAGTCAAACGGTACAATGGGCTGTTAAAAACTACACTGAGTGCATGGGATGGTGTAAGGTGGGTGAAGCCTGCGAGTTTGTTGCTGCTTTGAAAGATGAGCTACCCAGGGCTCAAGAGGAGATAGGGTATTGGCAGAGTGGCTGCCCCAACCCTGCTGCCGGGAGCAGCCCCCTGCTAGAG
>NW_009925888.1:36475-66077 GCF_000696875.1 Nestor notabilis | reverse complement strand
AGGTGGGCCCAACCTCATCTCAAGGAACTTCCTGTGTAAAGATAAGTTTCATCACTCAGTATACTCCCAATATTAAGAACTGAGCATTTTATAGATCTTTAATAAAAGCATCAGTGTCCGTAAATTACACACTTGGATGTTTCAGTAGCTGCCCCTTGGATCACAAAAAATGACTTTTGAAACCAGAACATTCATGCACTTTGACACTGCAGTACAGTAAATAAAATAAGCTCAACTTCAAATATACCTGTAGTCTGCATTTCTTTTCTAAAACATCAGCAACTGTTGGTGTGACTGGGAGCTGCTAAATTCCCACAACCCCAGAAGACAGGTTGCTGAAGTTATTTGGCTTTCTTAAATGTATTAGACTTATGCATTGAAATGTATGCATTCTACTAAAACTGATCATTTTATTTTTTAATATTCCCAGCCCACAAGAATTTAAAATAAAATAAACTTATTCTAAACTCTGCTTGAGACCAAATTCATTTTGTCATTTGGGTACTGAAAAGCTATTTGCAGGAACATAGGAACTGACATGCAAGATCAAACCAATGGTCTATCTAGATAGTATATTAAGTATGCTTATCAACTCCCACAGTTTTCCTATGAAAATTTTTATTCAAAACTTCCTGTTTATTTTTAATCTTGTAGACAACAATCAAGCCAGGCCATTAATTCCAGGGAGCAACCTACCATATGTGCTTCAATGACTTTCCTATGGATCTCAAAAATGCTAAGAGTGTGGTGCCTAAATGGCATATTTAATACACTTTTATTAAATTGTGCTGTCGCATGCAGTCAGAGCAAGTATTCTGCCAACAGTGGACCAAATTCATCCCTAGCAGCACGCCACAGAAGCCAGTGAAGTTGCACCAAGGATAAAAGAGGCCAGCTATGCTTCACATTTACTGCTTCTTTCCATTAATAAGCATTAAAGAAAGAATAAAATAGATAAACACTCACTGCTTTTTCTACTTCTAAAGCAAGTCAGCTAAAATGACTGAAACAGTTCATTTACTAGGCACACACACTGTATGGTAGCTGTAAATTTACAGCTAAAGTTTTTTACCATAGTAAACTTTTTAAAAAATTTGATTACAGGAAACTATCTTATTCTTTGAGGGTGCTTGCATATGTAATTAAGTTCCATTAAAGCTGATGAGATTTAAGCAGTGTTTAAAGTTAAGCACATGTTTAAGTACTTCCCTGATTAGTCCTATAACAGTCACACTGTGTATACCATACCAGTAAGCAACCTAGGTGTTTCCTTATTACTCTTTTAGGACTTCAGGACTGACTCACATGGGACAGTATCTTTACAAATAGTGTATTGCTGCAGAAAAAAATATGAATTAAACTATCAGATAAATGGTTTGTTTTCCTGGTCAGGTCTCGGTTTTGCAGTGGTTTTCAGGTTCAGTCTTATGGAAAAATATTGTGTAAATAATTTTTAATGTTTCATTAGTTTCTAGTCTTTCAAAAATATTTTAAATCTTAAATCTCATGCAGGAGCTTCACTTCACTTGATCCTATGCATGTAATGCACATCAGATCCGAGAAGACATATTTGTTGGTCATTTGTTTAAACCACCTACAAGAAACAAAATACTCAAGGGTTTCCATCTATTGGAAGTAAAGCTGCTTAAAGCATTATAAAGTAGTCTATGATTTAAACCGTCTTCAACTATATTTTTATGTAAACAAATCATGCTCTGATTATAGTAATAAATCAATAAGTCTATTACCCTATTTCCAGAAAATTTCCTGTTTTAACCACCAAATGAAAATACTCCAGAAAGCAAAGAATGCTAAACCCAAAGGAAGAGCTGTCACTGACATAAAAAATATCAAGATATGCATGGAAAGATGAGTTTGCATTGGTACAGTTGTCATTTATCCATTTTCATAAAAAAAAAAAATATATAAAGTTAGCTTGGTCTTTAAAATTCCTCGGTGGACAACAGGAATTAAACATATTAGATATCTAACCATTCAATATTTCAAACACAAGTTATTTGACTGATATTATGCTTTTTCCACCTGGGACACTTACTGAAATCACCAACAGCGAAAAAGGGAGGATTTGCAAGAGCTACAGATCTGCTGCCCTTGCAAGTACCTTATCAATGCCGAGTGAATAGTTTTGGATGCATCTTATATAAGGATGACTATGTTTTTCATTAATATTACCAATCTAGTTGAAAAATGACATGCATTCATATTGAATGTGAAACAAAACGAAAAGCAGAACTCAACAGATGTCTAATGTAAGTTTAACACACAGCTGTGAATTAAATAATACAGTTTTGACATACATAATCTGAAATTGCACAGAGATAGTTGTGAGTGAACCCAAAGAGTCTATTCATAATTTCATCCCAACCTAGTTTGGAAGATGAGTTCATTTTCTCTTCATATGACCAGGAGAAAATTAATCTATCTATTCCTGTACTCCTGCAAAGGACAGAGGACTATACAAGGGTCTCAGGTGAGATCAGACTTTACTTTGAGCAACTTGGCAAGTTACAGAGAATCTGCAGAAGTCACTTGTTCAGTGGTAGTTTCAAGTACCGAATAACGCTTTTAGAATTTGCTATCCCCAAGAAAAGGGTAAAAACTGAGTTTGTGGAGATGGGTCTGGGTGCAATCTGAAGAGTGTAATTCATACCATCTACTTCGCAAGCTTCTACGAGAAGCAACGTTCATGCTAATTATTTAAATGTACAAATATGAAACCCCAAAAAAAGCCGTTGCATAACCATATCCTACAGAAATTAACATTCCAGTTTACTGCTTACAGTGATAAGTCTAAATCAGCCAATTAAAGCAAGAGATAATCCTGATTAAAATAAAACCATCACAAATCATGACAGCAGAAGACACTGTTTTGTAACATTAAAGGCCTGTGTATGTATGCTTATATGCACATATATGTGTGCGCACATATATATAACAATACACAAGGTGAGGTTTCTGAAAAATTACATTACATTCTGCTAATATTGCAAATTTACATAGTGCCTTGGCTTATTTTAAAATCAAATCCCTCTATTTGTACATGAATGGTATTAAAAAAACACCCCGGAGGACAACATTGTTTGATACTGGATGATTTTGTTCAACACCACGTCATTTTAATTTACATTGAAGGAGAACTTGTTAGAAGTAGGCTGTAGTTGCTTAAGATTTAAATGTCAAGTGGGGTCAGGGAGGGGGAGTGATGTTAAGTTAATGTAATAGACAGTTTCTTACATAGAATTAAAGAGCATATTTTGTCATATAGATTATTTAAGTAAAATGTAGTGTCCTTTTCAGCTTGCAGCCTGTTGGGGGGGGGGGGGGGGGGGAACTAACCAAAAAAACCCCAAAACAAACCAACAAACAAAAAAAAACCAACAAAAAAAACACACATCACCAAACTCAATTACCAATTGCATTTCTGAAGAACACAAGCCTCTAAATACATTCTGTAAAAGACTGAAGACTCTTACGTACTGACCCGCATTGCACCTACATATTTGGAACAATACAAAGAAAGACATGTATTACAATTAAAACAAAGAGTTGTAGAGTTGTTTAACTGAATTTGGTTTTCTAAAGTTGGACATTTGATTGAAGTCTCTGACAAAAAATAACTTCTAATTTACAGTAAAGAAGCAACAAACGTGAATCCCCAGTAAATAATTCTTCATGAGTCACTCCAGTACAGCCTTAAAATAAATCATAAAATAGTGCAGAAAGTTTAAATATGAACAACAACAATAATAATAAAGCCTCATTACAGAACCACTGTTAGCTCTAGGATCTCAAAATGCTGTAGAAAGGGAGGTATTTCAAACCAATATATAGCATGGCTAAGAATAAAACCCATCTCCCAAGTCTTGAGTACTGCTTCTTTCCTTTCCCTTTCATATTTCTTCACAGCTCCTGGAGAAAAAGGAATATGACTGGAATATTCAGTCAAAAGCAAAAAGTAAAATAAATTTAGGTCTTCACTTCCACCTCAATACATCTGTGCAGAGTGGAAATTCAGAGTTCCTATATTTCTTTTCAAAATTTCACTAGTGGAAATCTGCCTAAGATGTGTACTATATGTTTAGTGAGCTTGATTTGTTCAAGGTGCATCTCAGACACTGCCCACAGTCTTTTTCCATTGATCTGTCTGTATAACCTCAGATATAGATATAAGGTTGCTTGAATGACTTCATGCTGTTCAGATGTCCCAAGACAAGTGCTCAAAGTCTTCAAATTATAGCTGGATAAGAATTCTGGATAGAAAAAGGAGAAAATGTGGATAAACATAGATATATAGTACCTATATGAAATGCAGACATTTTCAGTTATGGAAGTTTAATGGTCCAATGCCTGACTGCAATTACTAAGCTTCAAAAGTCATTCGTCAGAACCTGGGGAGAAGTCAGGATGCACATATTTTAGGGATTTATTTTGCTAATCACATTCACTAGTATTCTTCTCCTGATCTCATACGACCACAAAGAAACACCCTAACATCAGCATTACAAAGATGACTAAAGAAAAATTCTCTAACAGTAGGCTTAACTAAATATTAATTAAAATTAACATTTTAAACAACGATTACATCCAAAAAGGGGAGAAACCTCACATGTACCTTAATTTTGTTTGGGTTGACATCCATAGGTCCAACACTTTCTAGAACTTACAGGGCCCCCTTGCACAACCCTCAGGTGTCCCCTCCACACTCAGCCCCAGGAACTCCATGCATTTCAGCTCCTTCAACTTATCACTTGCTTTAACCTCTTTATCTCTCTCTTGTATTACCTTTGAAGGGCATCAGGAAAATAAGGCCTAGTTGGGATGTTAATGTTTTTTTGATTGATTGCTTCATAGACAGTTAGGGCAGCTTTCCTCTTTTGTGTCTTTTGCTAACCTCTGAATGGATATTCTTTTTGATCCCCCAGTGTCTTCAAGGAGCATTCCTTCCTACTGAACCACTATAAAGTGTGACACTTTCGAATTTCACAGAGCACAAGAAATCACTGGCTGGACTGTGTCTCATTATTTCTGAGCTCAGATCCCCAGATGGATGCAACAAACTCTGTGTGCTCTCATCTACATGAGATGGGATCATTTTAACTCATGGGCCTTAACAATAATATAACTTGGAAGAAAAATTTTCTCACTCTAAAATGCTGTCTGGAAAAAAAAAAAATGCAAACGCATATTTCTGCAGTCAATTGCTTGTAAGAAAAAAAGCCAGAACAGCTTATTTGGAACATATTCATTGAAGTCAACAGGCTAAGGATACCCCTAAAATAAGAAAAAGACCAGGATACACAGTTTAGATATCAAGTATGTCTTCGAAGTTCATTGTGTCTGGTTGTTAGTTGTTGGGCGTTTGACCCTGGCTGAACACCAGCTGCCCACCAAAGCTGCTCTATTGCTCCTCTCTTCAGCTGGACAGAGGAGGGAAAATATAGGTTAAGATAAGAACAGGGAGACCACAGCATTTATCATCAGATGGTAAAACAGAGTCTATCAGGGAAAATTAATTTAGTTTATTACCAATCAAATCAGAAATAAAACCAAATCTTAAAAACATCTTCCACTCCTTCCTTCTTCCCAGGCTCAACTTCACTCCCGATTTCCTCTACCTCCTCTCCCCTAGAGGTGCAGGGGGACAGAAAAGATTGGGTGAGGTCATTTCATCACACACAGTCTCTGGCTGCTCCTTCCTCCTCAGGGGTGGACTCCTCACACTTTTCCCCTGCTCCACTGTGGGGTCCCTCCCATGGAAGACTGTTTTCCATGAACTTCTCCAACGTGACCCCTTCCCATGGGCTGCCGTTCTTCACAAACTGCTCCAGCATGGGTCCCCATGGGGTCAAAAGCCCTGCCAGCAAACCTGCTTCAGCAGGCGCTCCTCTCTCCAGGGGGGCACAGGTCCTGCCAGGAACCTGCTCCAGTGCAGACTTCCCACACAGTCACAGTCTCCTTCAGGCATTCCCCTGATCCAGCATAGGGTCCTCCACGGGCTGCAGCTGGATATCTGCCCCACTATGGACCTCCACACGCTGCAGAGGCACAGACTGCCTCACCATGGTCTGCACCACAGGCTGCAGGAGAATCTCTGCTTGGCACCTGGTGCACCTCCTGCCCCTCTTTCTGCATTGACCTTGGTGTAGGCAGAGCTGTTTCTTTCACATATTCTCAAACCTCTCTCTGGCTGCCTTTGCACAGCAGTGTTTTTCCCCTTCTTAACTATACTATCCAAGAGGTGCTACCATCATCACTGGTAGGCTTGCCTTTGGCCAGTAGCAGGTCTGTCTTGGAGCTGGCTGGCATTGGCTCTATCAGACATGGAGGAAGCTCCTAGCAGCTTCTCACAGAATTCACCCCTGTAGTCCCCACCACTACCAAAACCTTGCCACACAAACCCAATACATTTGCTAAAATTAACAGACTGTTAAGGAAACTTACTAAAAACAATACACCCAAGTTAAGTAAAAATTACCAATAAAGGCTTTTTACTCAAAGTGTAGTATGGAATATTTTTGTTTAGCTGAAACTCTGCAAACTCTTCAGAGCTTAATTTGGCATCACGTTTTTTGCACAGCTCTTCTACTGGCAGAGTGCAGAATTCATATTCTCTTCCAAAGCTCAGCACATAAAATTTCTTTTTTGATGGCTTTTTCTAGAATATGCAGCCTTACAGCTTTGGTAATAAGGAATGCCTGCCAGCAAAATCCCTTTAATGATTATCACCAGCACAATTTAAGAGAGTCCAACTACTTTGGTAATTCTCTCATCAATTTCAGTAAATGTTCACTTTAGAACATAATGTATTTTATAATTATGCAGACAGAAATATGGGCATATTGATTTGTACAGGGAACTGAAATGTCCTTCTTCACCAGTTCTCAGCTTTGTCATTGCTGAAGCTGCTCCTGATTTTCTTCTGTTTCTTACTGTTTGTACATATGTCAATTTTAAACCTGCAGACATTTTTAAAACTTTTTAAAATATTGATTTTTTTTTTTAAAATACTAATGTCAGTTTCAAAATATATATGTATCAAAGTTTTTTTTTTCTCTCATAGGTCATCAAGCTTCAGCTGGAAGGTTTTGTTATTTTAGAGAAAAGGATCCCTTATCTCTATAAACCATTTTTTCCCATATGATGTTTGGATAGTTGATTAGATCCTCACTTTCTCCCAACCCCTTCCCTTGAAAAACTGAAACTATGTTGAGGTTGGAGCAATAAAGAAACCAAAAACCAAATCAGAACTCCAAAGGTTTGTAAAAAAAGAAATAATTTACTTTAGCTAGAAGTCAGAATAATTCCTCCAAGGAAAAGTCTTTAGAAAGCTAAGTATAGGAGCTACTGATCCTATATATTAAAAAGAAAACATAGTTTTATTTAAGCTTCTTATAGTAGTTATCATTAAGCCTAGACAATGAGTATATGGCAGTGTTGCCCCCTTATAGTCTACATATAGTTTCATATTTACAAAAAAAAAAAAAAATCAATAAAACCCCCAACACCCTATGCTGCTATCCTTCTATCCAAAGTAGCTGCATTTGGAATCCCCAGGTGGTAAATAAATTGACCATTTCAAATCTCCTTTTAAAATCATACTTACTGCCAGAATTTAGGAGTGAAACATTTTACAACATTGGTCTTCTCTGATTTACGTTCCTATTCATGAGTCTTCAGGATTATGAAACACTGGTTTTTCTGTAGGAAAACACCATAATTGTAAGAAAATGAAACTAGAAAAGGTCAGTCCATATAGGCAACTGAAATCTCATACTGGCATCCCAGTTAATTACTGCCTGGCTTCCTGATGCCCACAAGTCTTATTCACGAAGGGTAGGAGCTAACTCACAAGCATGTGCATGAAACTAAATCATCTCACAGCCAGTGAAGCATTTACAGGCTGCTTTCTCATTCCATCTTCTCCTATCTGGCCAGATTCATGTGAAGTTTTACCTCAGCCTTCAGCTACCAGGCCAGATTACACTGTTTCAGTTCTATCTACACCTCAGCCACTGCAGAGCAACATCTTGCATCTTCCACTTGCCTGCATTAAGCCAGTTCAGGGCAATAAGCATTACCAGCAGGAAATTAAGAAAAGTACAAGACTTCTGTCCAGAGTTTCACTTGTCCCACACAGAGCATGTTGTCCATAATGGGTCCATGATTCAAACAAAATCACCTGAATTATCTTGCAATTTCCAGTCATATAAGTAAAGAATTCCTTTTGCTTTGTAAACTCCCTGACATACTCTATACATATGTATTGCTTTATACAGTCTGGAGTCAAAAGTGACTGGCTTCTTGGCACTGTCTATTAACTTTCCTGGTTCCACACTGAAAACATTGTTTTCAGTGTAACAGTGAAAACACTGAAAACACAGAAACCCAGCCTCTGTATTTCCACCACTTCCCTTATTCAGACCTGCTTTCAGGAAAATGAAGTATAAAACTCAAAAAAAACCCTGCAACAAAAATCTGTTCTAGAAATAGAATAACTAGGACCAAATTGGAAAGACTGGTCAGCAGTGGGAATATTAGGCTGTTTACTGTTTCCCACTCTGACTCAGACTTCATATGCAAATGTAGGTAATATTTTCCTCCCCTGTGTGGGCAAAATTCCCAAATCAAAGTCACATTATGAAGATAAATGAATTTCTTGTTTTAAAGATGCAGTTATTAAAATTGGAGACATAAAATCAATGTTTTCAGAGAAATAACTTGATTTTTTTCATCCAAATAAATACTAAACAAATGTTTTCTGATGCTTACAACCATCGACTTCTTTATCTTTCACTTTGCTTTTAGCCCTCTCTGCACTTCCAATGTAGAAACCTATCTGCTTCTTTCTGAAACTTGTAGACTGGTTTTACCACATTGCTCAACTGCCCTATTCATTACTGTCCATCGCCATTCCCTGTTTGCAAATTTCCACCTCCACTGGATCGCTCTAAAAAGACTCTAGGAAAAAAAAGAAAATATTTTTCTCTCACATAATTTTATTTTATAGACCAGCCTCTCAACTGATTGGTGCTCCCCAGTAAAGGGAAGCAGGATCTGAAGCTGTCTTTACTACCAGAGAATATACCCTTGCACTCTTATTATATTCGGTTCTTACAAAAGCTACCCTTAGTATAACTGTATGCTTTCTATCATTTGTTTAAACCTATTTTTATTACTTATTGCTTCCTTCCACTAGTTTAGCAAATATATGTTGTGGTGATTTTGTGTAATTTATTTCAGCAATGCCACTGAGTTTTGTATTCATTAACTACTGCCATAAATATGAAACTTCAGTAAATTTCAGTGAATCTTTTCATTTTTCAATTAGAATAAAGTCTAACATAAACTTTTCTTCTGTATAGATCCTTACAATCTGAGCTTAGTTTTCTTTTACTGTTCTGTGCTCTCAAAGTCAGTGGTATACACTGCAAAGTTGCATTATACCAGTACTTCACACCATATTCAAGGTGAGATGTAGGCACAATTTTAGATAGAAATAGTATATTCATCATTGACATTAAAACTACAAACAGAAACATATTTGTCTTCAGCTCTACAACTGCACTACACTGAGGACTTGGCAGACTTTTTACACAGTAACTCCCAAACCTTTTTTTGTTTCTTGACTAGAATTCTGTAACATCTTTCCTTTCTAAGCAGGCCATATTTTTTCATTTGATTTTTTGATTTATTGTCAGACGCTTGTCAGTAGACCTCTGCATTTACAATCAATGTGCCCATCTAAATCTTTCTGTATTGCTTTTAATTACATTTCAGATTCAATAAAGGAATTTATTTTTTTCCCTAAATGTTACTATAGATAATAGATTGCATTCCTTTTATAATACTAAAACGTCTAAATTATGTTCTTGCATTCTTTGAAAAAGAAAAGACAGTGGGAAGCAATAAACAGGTATAACCCAATATCACTTTCTGTAAAGAAAGGGGTCTAAACTTACCACTTTTAGTGTCAGAATTACTGTTTCTATGAAGGATAAGGATGGGTTATGATCACCATCTGTTAGTCGCCTGTAATAGATAGTCCACAGAACAGCTATCAGGCCAAACTTTTCCAAATTTGCTTCGGAAGCCTTTCACATCATACCACCCTTTACTGTGATTATTTCAAGTCTTAAGCACTTAGGAAAGTATCTATTTATCATACTCCTCATATTTTTCATCACTTATTAGAAAATATCAGGAAAGTAATATATAACAACAGGCACCAATTTGACCTTATGTCCTGGGTTCAGCTACAGCAGTCATTTTTTCTCCTTCTTAGTAGCTGGTGCAGTGCTGTGGCTTTGACTTTCAGTCTGGGAACAATGCTGATAACACCGATGGTTTTAGTTGTTGCTAAGTAATGTTTACTCTGACCAAGGACTTTCTCAGTCTCATGCTCTACCAGGGAGGAGGGGAAGCCAGGAGGAAGAAGAGGCAGGACACCTGACCCAAACTGGCCAAAGGGCTATTCCATACCACAGCACGTCATGCCCAGTATATAAACTGGGGGGAGTTACCCAGAAGGCCCAGATCGCTGCTCGGGTTGGGCTGGGTATCGGTCGGCATGTGGTGAGCGGTTGTGTCCTCTCCCCTTTTTATTCCCCTTATCATTATTATTGGTAGCAGTAGTGGTTTGTATTATGCCTTAGTTACTGGAGTGCTGTTATCTCAACCCGTGGGAGTTACATTCCTCCGATTCTCCTCCCCATCCCTCTGGGAGCGGGGAGAGGAAGGAAGAGGTGAGGGAGTGAGCGAGTGGCTGGGGGGGTCCAAGTTGCCGGCTGGGCTTAAGCCACGACAACTTACAAGTTAAGGTGTAGTATTTCAAGGCTATACACATTTTGTTTTTTCAGCGCACTTGAATTCTGCCAAGCAAATATATTCTCTTGCATTATAGTCAGAGACAAAGATATCCTCTGTTACCTAGGGAAAGGTGTGGATATTCTCCTTTCTTCCAGTGCAAGTCCTAGGGATGAGACCACCATCATACCTCTGTTCATACAAGAGATTCAAACATTTCCAGAAGGCTGAGTTCAGCCTTTATATAAAGTTGATTTCAGGGCCAGTTTGGGTAAAAAGATACTTACATAAATTAAAAACAAGAAAGAAAAACTGATGCTGCAACAAAAGAACATGTAACTGGGGGCAAACTGATCTAATAATCATATTGATTAGAGTTAGGCAATTTAAAAACACATGCAAGCACAAAGGAAGAAGAAATAAGTGATGTGACAGATAGAACTTTGAGATCTCACAGATAAGGGTCAACACTGCGTACTAGAGCCCCTGACAGGTAAAGGAAATAGGATCCAGAGATCTAAATAAAATTACAATGAGGTGCAAAGAGAGGGGAGGAGAAAACAGATCATAGAGAAACAGAATCATAAAAAAAACCAACCCCTCAAGGTCCTAAGAAATACAAGTATCTAGATTCCTCTGTAGCTATTAATGAGACCTGAGAAATCTTGTTCTGCTGCAGCTTTGCTTATTATTAGTAGTAAATGCTAAGTAAATTTAGCACGTCCTATAGCTTTTGATAATAAAGTAGTACAAGGGGTGACATGGTGCATTTCTGATTTAGCATCTCTCAGTAAGAGAAAATAGCGATTTGTTTTCATTGTGAGGATTCCCTCTCTCATCTGCTTCAGCCTGCATCTAGAGGGTGGACTGAAAGCATGACCTTAATTGGCAGGCCTCATTGGTGAATGGTATGTGTTCCCTCAGCCAGCAATCCAAGTTGGTGATTAGTGGCAATCAAAATGTTTTGTAACACTAGCTCTATCTTCCCCATCTCACACTATGAGAACCTGCCATTCACTGGGCCCTAAAGATGTAGACTATTTCACTTACAAACATTCTAGCACTTGCAAAGAAAACAGAGTAATTTGTTACTCATAAGCATAAGGTGGGATCACAATTACTAGGCATAGCTGGTACTTTCTGCTGGCTATTTTAAGGTTAACTACTTTTGCTACCTATAAGGGTAAGTGGTATCTTTCATAAAGGGTGATTTTTAGATGAGTTACTCTTTTTCCCATTTACTCTGTTGTGGTGGAATTACAATGATTTTATTTTAGACACAAATATTATGGCTCAAAATATAATGATGCAAAATCATGTATTTTTAAATATCTTTATGTAAGTTTTGATGTCAGCACTTGTCCATAGATATGCTAAGGGCCTGATCCAGTTCCTATCATACTGTCCATTGAAGCTGTATTAAACCCATATGAATCCCCCTGGAAACTGTTTATATCTCAGAATTAGTTTAGGTTATGAGGACAAAAAGACATATAAGCACTCATGCAGGAAAAAAGTGTGTTTTTTGATGCAGAGAGAGTATATCGTGCTTTGCAAAGATGGCTATTGTAAATGGCAGTACTCCTGCATGAACTATATAGAAACAGATTTTGTTTCAATACACCACAGTACAGGTCTAAGAGAGTAAATTAGGCTTTGCAGAGATGGCTACTGCAAATGGCAGTACTCCTGCATGAACTATGTAGAAATGGATTTTGTTTCAATACATCACATTACAGGTCCTAAGCCCAAGCTTGTCATTATAATTTGCCATACGATTATGCATGGGTCCTATCTCCCTAAAGATTTTATCTTTCTTTTACTGCCTCTGGCTGTCATGTAGAAGAAAGTTCTTGATCATAATGGAAAAGACTTTCCAAACCCAGAAGTTAATGACTATAGTGATAACTATTATTTATGTATTGTACTCACCAAAACCTTTGAAGCATCAGTGACATCTGCAAATTTGGAAAGGCATATGCCTAAACATGTGCTAAAAGTAGCTTACTGGCAGCAGCATGATGATGGATTTTGGACCTTTTTACCTTGAGGATCAGTCTTTTTCAGACTTCTCAAGTGGTTTTATTTGACTGGCTTTACAATAGCTTACTTCAAAAATAGGTGATCATGTACCTACTCCTAAAACAACAATTTAAATCGCAGAACCATGGCAACTTTGTTCACTGTCTCCACAGAAAATGTAAAGATGATGTAAATAGAGGGACTGACTCTCCCATCCTCATCTGGTTTTAAGTAATTAGGGCAGGACTGAAGAGAAACTAAACTGGATCTGAAAATACGGATTGTTCTGGCTGCTCCATTTTCTGACATCTCAGCATGATGTTCTAAGTGAAAAAACATTCCTATATAATGTGAGACCTTTTGCGTTGAATGCATAATTTATCTATGCATTTCCTATTTCAGTATCTATTGTTTTGAAGAAGTCTTTTGTTCAAATATTTTTAAAAAATCTCTCTCAATTTATCTGCTGCATTTCAGCGTTAACCCCTGAAGTTCTCTGCCATTCATATTCCACACAGCAAATCATTGACTGCTGCTCATTTGTGATTCCTGTCAAATCGCTACACCCTGCTCAGACTGAGACTAGCTCAAGACCTTAACATGGTGACAGCTGCTGGGAATGCTATTCTGTAAACTTAATAGCCAAAAAATATTCTATCTGCTAACAGCACAGTCTTCTGAGATCTTATTTGAATATAGGTGCTGATAGCACATTTCCTTGTAACCCATATGTGCTTCACAATATGCTGAGTTTGTACTTACTGCAATCATAATAAATGCTTGAATTTCTTAAAATTAAGTACATACAAATTCTTGCAGGACCAGGGTCAAAGTTCAAAATTAGGCAGTCAAATGATGGTGCTAGTTCTTTTGTTAATTGGTTCACATCAGTTGAACCATTAAATGCTTTTGTTCAGAGTAAATAATTATAATTCAAGAAACTAGATTATGCCTACACTAGAGTCAGTGAGTTAGAACACTTCCTAACACAGGCAACAAAACCATGTATATCATAACAGCCACAAAATCATGCCTTTCATAAATGGATCAATTTTAAGATTAAAATTCATTATGTTTCTTACCTCCACTACTTTTGCTGAAATTCTCTCCCACACTTCACTGCAAGTACATATCCCTTTGTCTCTACAGCATTTTTTAAAATCTTATTTTTACTTTTTTCAAAAACTAGCCAGGTCCTATCATTCTTTGTTGTTGAAATCGTGGAGTATTTACAAGGAACATTCACTAGCTCTCAGCCCCTGTTCTATAAATAAACCTATTTTAGTCTCATAGTGTAAGATAGGTATTTTCTATTGATTCTGATACCCTTCTCTGCCCTTCTCCAAATCCTTTTAGAAAATGTATGAGCAGACTTCTACATACAATGGTGCTTGTAACACATACCTGTCATGGAGTGCTTTATAGAACAGCCAAACTGGTATTTTATTCCCAAACCTGCACTAGCAGTTAACTCCCTTCAGAAAGAGAAATTTGGGAATTTTACAAAAGTTGGTCAGTAAGATCAGTGGTATATATCAATAAGTACCATCTGATTGTTATATTGTGTTAAATTCAAGAACGTTTAGAAAATCTGGGACTTTCTGCCTCTTTTCTTAAACTGAGTTGCAAATTGTAACCTGCCCCACCATACCTTTGGGCCCAAAGCATAAACCACGCCACAGAAATGACCCAGACAGAAAGAAACCAAAACCAGTCCTCCCCACTGACCAACACCCCTGCCCTGTGCACTCAACTCTGGAGGTTGTATAGGAATAGCAACAAGCAGCCAGGAGCTGTAGTCATAAATAAATATAATGAGGCAAAGAAATTACAACTGGCTTTTGTTAATCCTCAATGTCTTCTGTATTGCTGCAAGTAAGTATTTTGCTACTGATTTTCAGCTAGATTCTTAACAATTATCAGTGGGGGTGGAGCTGTTTTTGGTTTTTTTCAAACAACAGAAAGGATCATCAGACATGAAGGTGAGAAGCTGAAAGCAATTTCTCGTTCTTTCATTTAATTAGGTTAATTTGTGGGGGTATGACTTAGCGCTTAAGAAGATACGTGGCACCCTGTGAAGTGGCAAGTGAGTGCTGGTGCGACTGAGCATTAGATATTATATTTTGTGGGAACTAAAGGAAATTTATGGCAAAAGCATACTTTAAAGACCTAAGAAATAGAGTATTTGAAATACACTGGCTTTGGGCAAGTCCTTTCATGTACATTTAAATTATCAATGGACTCAAGCAGAGTCTCCAGAGGGGGCTTGAAGGTTTTGCAGCCAATGTTTAAGCCCTGTTTTAACATTATGAACATGAACTAAAACTGACCTGAATGTGTGGTTTTCAACCATGTGCTATAAACAATGTCATTATTCCCTACAGTGGGAAGATAGACTGCCTGCCACATCATGACTCCCTCTCTGTGGCTGAAAAAGCTACCCAGAGAAGGAGGCTAACCTAGGTGCCACGAGCCAACCTCTGGACATGACTTGTTCTCTCCACTGCTTTCACTAACCTACTGGTTTAGGCACCTATGACTAGCCCAGAGAGAATCTCACCCGTGCTTCACAGAAGAGTAATTTCAGAATTTTCTGTGTGTTCAACTTTGTGCTGAGATTATTAATGAAAATTTTACATAACATCATTTGCAAGAATGATGCTGGAGAAATTTCATTAATATTTCCTCTTTAACAAAATCCATTGTCATCTCTGCTTTAGCTGGTTCCTCACTTCCTTAAAACTCTTGTAACAATCTCTATCTTCAGTAGTTTAACTACTAATTGCCTGGGTAGTTCTGTTGTAAATTTACTTCTCTAAACTTATGCAAAGATAACAGGTTAACCAGGCATAGTGCACTTTTGGGGAAATACGTATTTCATTTTAGCCTGTTTTATAAGTTGGATATTTCCTTGTCTTCTGTTATCCTCAAGTATTTTCAACTGGTTTTTTCTCCGAGAAACTTCACAAACCCTTGCAGTTTATTGCGCTCAAACCAATGCTTCTGTAGTGATGTGACACATTTTTACCTTTGTCTTCATTGAAATTTGCTTACATTTATATTTTGAGGTCTAGGTTCAGTGTAATATATATAAATGGTATAGGAACCAACAGAATATGTTATCCAACTACTTGAGCATATAGTTCACATTTACACCGATAACTAGGGTTATTATCCCGTAGGTATAGTCTATTCACCTTGACAGCTCAGTTAAACTTGATAATTCCCAGTACCTGCACCTTTGTTCCATGCTAGATTATTACTCTTGAATTAATAGAAAAGTGATCCATGTTTTACAACAACATAAAAGTGCAGGAATTCTGTATGCTACTTTAAGAGAAAATATTAACTGGAGGAGAGCTATATTTTGCTGACAGATTACAGTATAAGAAGTACACTAGAAAAATAAGTTATTTGCAGGTAGCATGGCAGTGTAACAGGGAAGCATGTTACCTACCCTACCCCATAACGTGGTGACCCATAAAACCTGAAGTCTTTAGCTCCATCCTGGTTGTCAACCAGACTGCTGTGCCCTGCAATTCTGCCACACATGCAGGAATGATAATTTTCACATCTTTCTCTCACCTGGTCCTTTTGTTGGGACATCTCTCAGCTTCGTCAGTTTCAGTGAGGCAGTAGACACCATTCCCATTCCCACAACCACAGCTGTTTCTCACATACCCTTCGTTACTGCATGAATTGCAGAGCTGCCCAAAACGACCCTGCATCATAGAAAGGCTTTGCTTTGCATATGGATAATACAGTGTGGATAAAACAGGCACGAGTGATAGTTAGGGCACAGATGAAGACTCAAATAGCTTAGAGGGGACTATGTTTGCAGACAGACCTGTGGTGGTGGCTTGCTCAAGAAAAGGAAGACCTGATACAGTTGTAAATGTGATTCCAGAACATGCTACAAATAGTACAAATAGCCCGCTAGTGCATAAGGAATATTTTTACAAAAATAAGGACTTTTTAACAGTGTAGCTATGTAATCAAAGACAGGGAGGAGAGGAAGAAGTATTTAAATATGCCAAAATAATGTAATAAAAAATAGAATTTGTACATGTTATCAAAAAATAACTAATAACATGAACAGCCAGACAGTGACAAAATAAGACACAGATGAGAATCTAAAATGACATATCTTATCTTCTGAGTGTTTGACTTTGCAACCTTAATACTGCAGGTTTTGAATGTATAAAGTCCTTGTTTTGTTTTAAGAACACTACAGCCACAGAAAACACATCAAACAGAAGATTCAGCAGCAGCGTAAAAAGTTGGGTTATCACTTAATTTTAATTTTTAATTTTTCTTTTTCTCAAAATGTTTGATTATGTCTGAGTGCTGAAAAAATCCCCAACCCTCAAACAAATGAATCCACCAATAGCCTCCACTTTTTATTTACAATTTTTAAGAGAGGGAATGGTTGTAAAGAGACTTTTTCTAACTATGTGAAAATGACATTTACATGGGGATTAATACAGCTGAGATACTCCATGGGACACAAATCTGTTTAATTGGTTTCTCTTACTGTAATCATTCTACCCAAGATATGTTTTTCAGCACTTGAAAAATTACAGAAAAAAATCCAGTTTGTAATCATCTAGCTGAACCATGCAGCAGTCCTCTATTAATTTTCTATTGATACATTCTTTGCTCATTGACTGAAAGTGAAGCCTTCTCTTGTGAAGTTGTAATATGAGCAAAAAAGTAAGAATAATCTCTACAAAGCAATGGCTGATACAAACTGCTGGCTACATGTGCAAACCTCCATGCAGGCACCTGCCACCAGCTGACTCAGAAACTGTCAAAAGCTTCTAATCTGCTTCAGTTTTGCTTCATTGCATTTTTGCTTGATGTTGAAATCTTGACAAGGAATTGCTGTGGCTTTGTTTCAGTTTAGTTTTTGCACTGATCTAGCTATACCACAGCTTTGGCAGCTAATAAAATACACTTGATTCCCCTATTTCCCAGTGGTTTTACAGTCTTCATAATCATAGAATCATAGAATGGTTTGGGTTGGAAGGAATCATCTGGTTCCAACCCTCCTGCCATGGGCAGGGACACCTTCCATCGGACCATGTTGCTTAAAGCCCCATCCAACCTGGCCTTGAACACTTCTAGGAATGGGGCAGTCACAGCTTCCCTGGGCAACTTGTTCCAGTGCCTCCCCACTCTGACAATAAAATATTTCTTCCTCTCAGTCTGTCTCCATATGAGAGGTGCTCCAGTCCTCTGATCATCTTCATGGCCCTTCCTCTGGACTCACTCCAACAGGTCCATGTCCTTCTTATGTCTGTGCCTCAGAGCTGAATGCAGGACTCCAGGAGAGCAGAGTAGAGGGGCATGATCACCTCCTTTGACCTGCTGATCACGCTTCTTTGGATGCGGCCCAGCATACAGTTGGCTTTCTGGGCTGCAAGTGTACACTGCCTGCTCATGTTTTGCTTCTCATCAATCACCACCCCCAAGTCCTTCTCTGCCTGGCTGCTCTCAATCCATTCTCTACCCAACCTGTACTTGTGTTTGGGATTGCCCCAACCGCCATGCAGGACCTTGCACTTGGGCTTACTGAACTTCATGAGGTTTGCACAGGCCCATATCTCAATCCTGTATACATCCCTCTGGATCCTATCCCTTCCCTCCAGAGTGTCAACTGCACGACACAGCTTGGTTTTGTCAGCAAACCTGCTGAGGGTGCACTCAATCCCACTGGCTCTGTTGTTGACAAAGATGTTGAATAATGCCAGTCCCAATACCAATTCCCGAGGAACAGCACTCATCACCAGTCTCCACCTGGACATCAAGCCATTGACCACAACTCTCTGCGTGTGACCATCCAGCCAATTCCTTATCCAACAAGTGGCTGCCCTTGAGCTTCATGTTCTCCACCAGTGCCTCCTTGTTGCTGAGAACAGGGTCCAGCACAGCACTTCTTGTTGGCTTTTCTGTCATTTGGAGAAGGATGTTATCATCATTATTCCCCATGCTACATGCAATTGCATAGAGGTATTTAAGTTAGGCCTGGATGAATCCAATTGACTGGCTAGAGTGGCTGGAATTCCAAACTTACTGACTAGAGTGGCTAGAATTCCTTGTGCTGCTCTCCTGTTAGCCTCTGATCCCCTTCCAGGCTCTGGGTATTACAGTCAGTGGCATCAGACTTGTAGGAGTGGGATGGATTGAGGTTCCCCTGCCTTGGCAACTTTAATTTAAAGCCCTCTTCATCAGCTTGGTGAGCCCATGACTGAAGATGTTCTTCCTCTTCTCTGACAGCTGGCTCCCAGCCAACCGGATTTCTTATCAGTCAGTAAATTGCATCTTCTCAGATAAGTGAAACTTTCCATTCCTTCCTGGTTTTTACCAGCAAACATTCCTTTTTATCATAATTCTCAAGCCTTCATCTTTAGTGCATTTATACTGAGGTCAGTGAATTTGTCATCTTTCCTTCTATAGTGATACTCTGGTGCTTCCTGAAAAGACCACCAAACAGTTCTCAGAGGACATAACACACTAAACCCCTGCTAGGAGGATTTCTTTGATGACATAGCTATTGTATGAAACTTCTTGCATGACATTTGTTCAATCAAAATATTATTGACTTCTCTCACCCTGTCCCCATCAGGATTAAAATGTTAACAGGTTGCAATAGAGTGAAAAATAAGAGTGTGTGTGTAAGGATCATGTATTTTAAAAATAAATTGTTAATCTGTCAATAAAATCAAAAAAAGTTTGTGTGTTTTCCTGTCTTTGGAAAAGAGAAATATTTTTCTGTAAATATAAAGGAGCAAATTCTGCTTGTCACTGCAAATGCACAGTGCAAGGTATACTAACCTTTCAGCCCATAAACATTTGTCTGTGTATTGGCACTGACACCAGCAAACATCATGCTTGTGTCAAGAAAAGAAATAATTTGCTGCTGAACGCATGATGAGGCCAGTCAAGGGGAAATTAAGTTATGACCACTTTCTTCTTAGCATGCCTCTTAATTAGAGTCAATTTTTAAAACTTTATAACTGAAATATTCATGACAGAAATAATGGTCTAACTAAAAAGCATTCATTGAATATGCTTTTTAGCATATTGTACAATGTTTGTGCAGCTCTTTAATCCTGTAATTGACATCAGGTCTTCTTGCTGATTTTTTGAGAAAATGCAGCTCTGGTAAGACAGACTTTTTTTCATTCTTTCAATACCAAAACTGAAGAAAAGTATATTTAAGAAGGACGTTTGAAGTAGCATGCAGGAGCTAAAGCCTGTTAACAAATAATGAAACGTGTTTAAATCCCATAAACCTCACTTATTTTCTTTTAATGTTTATACACTGTTTCTTGAAATGTTTCTGTTGATGAATACAAGAGTGAAATATTTCTTCTTTAAGGGAAATATAAAAGGTAGTACTTTTTTCTTAATGAGATTTGTACTTAGTTATGACATAGGACTGCATATATTGGAGGTTTAAAGCTGAGTAACAATAAGGTTTTATTAATGTTTACTGACAGTGTGCCTAGAAGAAAAAATGGAATTGATGGATAGCCGTGCTTTTTTACACCACTTTTTCTGTGACTCCATTCCATTATCTCTGCAGCACAGAAAAAGGCTGTCTGCTAGGCACACATAATAAGCCCAAGTTTACCAACACCAAAAGGGACGCTACAGTAATTTCATTCTGTACACTAAGTCCTCATTCCTCACATCACAGGGTTTACAGGCAAAGAAGTAATCGGTTTTGTTTTTTAAAGTCAGATTAGTTCCCTAATTCCCAAATCACCTAACATGAACAAAGACTTGTGCTGACACAGCACAAAGAGGGGGAGGTGCTGCAGGGAGGGAAGGAATAAAAATAGAAGTCAACAAGCACTGAGATCTAACACTTTGTACCATGAAACTACAGCTTAAATCAGGAGCAGCTTAATTTCTCCAGAGTGGGGAACCAGCAGCAGCTGTAATTACTGCCTGTAAGTGCACTCACTCATTCCCCTGCCTCAGAGAGGTTGAGCTGCTGCCGGCCATTTAAGACAATTCACAGTTCCCTTGCCAGTGTAAGCAGTTATATCCAATAATGCCTCTCACTTCTTCTCCCTTTTTAAGAGGAGTTTCTTTTTTTAGCCTACATCATCTCAATGATCTGTTTTACATCAGGGCCTTGCAAAGGCAGAGGCAAAACTGAACGGGCTGCAAACTGCAGAGGAGGCACTCTCTGCAGAAAAGCCACTTGTTAAGCTGTAGCCCACAGGCTGGTGTGGCTACAGGCAGCAACTGAGGATGACGGATGCTGGACCTGAATGTTCCCAATGTTCCCCACTAAAAAGTGTTCCATGACAACCTACACTCATTTCCAGCATTCTGTTTTTTCACTTTTGGTCAGACAATCTTTCCTATTATGATTTAAAGATTTCTGTTTCCAGAATTAAGCAGATTTAATGTCCTCACCCACTGATAGTACTTGGCTTCTAAGATTTGAAAGAGGATTTTCAAGGACAGACCTAATTCCACTCCAAGGGGAGAGGGAAAATCTGCTGGGTAGCCATCAATGTATCCCAAGGGCACACACATTATCAAATAGGTTTGGTCACAGGCCTCCTGTAACCTAGTTCAATGCACTCCTCACAAGCAAGTTTGGCTCATGTTCTTGTCTCTTTCTAGCTGGTTTCATTTTTCTGTTCAAGCATCAACACCACCAATTGAAACATACATAAAATGTGATCCTAAACTATACAAGACTACATATATTTTACTTAATGTCGCTTCTGAACCCTGTACCAAAAATCTACGTGTTATTGACTAAGTGAAAATTTACACTCATGACATGGTTTGCTAAAGTGTATGACAGTTTTTAGGTCTGAACTAATACTTTCTGTGCTCTAGCACCAGAATGAGGCAGATTTGCTCTATCTGAATTCAAAAGGCTAATTCATTAGCACATTACGCCTACATCAAAACATTCACCCTCAGAGGCGTTAAAAAGTCATCTGTCAGTTTTCTAGAATTTTTAGTTCCCTTTCATCTTTACCCATATAACAGGAGAATTCTCCTTCATGCAAAAAATGTGTTTTGCTTTATATGCATGAACCCACTATATCTTTCTCTCCATGCGTTAATTATGTCTTTTCTTAATTCTTAAGTGGACAGATAGGACTGCCCCTTCAGGTAGAAATTGCACTGGTGCCACTGTAGTTACGGTGACTTGGTACTGTTGTGCAAGTCACCTTTGGTAGACCATCAACACAATGAGGACATAAGGATAGCTCACTCAAAAGATAAAATACAGGCATAGCTGCAGGAGAGCACAGAGACAGCTCCCCACCCACTGCTGATACTTCAGGCTCCACAGACAATTCTGTTTTCTCTCTGGCAAGCAGTTACATGCTTAGCTCTCAGTTACAGTCTTCTTTCCTTTTTTCTTCACTTTATCCTCAGATTCCTAAGGGAACAAGAAATGTTCCTGAGAATATTTCTACTCTCATTTAGCCAATTAAATTCTCTAGTGGATGTGCCATACACAGACCTACACACATCCAACAGCAAATCAGTAGCAGTATTGAAGCACTTTTCAATATGAATAGCTGGGGCATACTCAGGTTCCTAATGAAGAGGATTTTTTATATACTTTTTTCTTTTTTTTACCTTGGTTTACTTTATCATCATTATAAGCTGCAGCAGACTTTATGAGCCTGAAGGACAGGTGAGCAAGCAGAAAAGCAGATGAAAGACTTTCTGAACAAGTCACTTCTGGCGGCATGGCAGAGGTTGATCTGAGGGGATAGTCAAAGGCGGAGAAGAGCTGCGTGTGGTCCTAGGACAGGTTCTAGGACAGCCTCATGCAGCTGCTGTGCAGGAGGAAAAGTAAGACCAGGGATGCTCACAACACCCTCAAGATGGCATCTACAGGAAGGGAAAAAAAATAAAGGAATGGAGGAAAAGAAAGCTGCAGTTATGTTCGAAGTTATGTTGAAGTTTGAAACTGGTACCAAGAGGTTTTATTTAATATGATAATAGAGAGATAGCCGCCAGGATTTGAAAAGGGGAATTACATCTCTGTGTCAATAAAAAGGAAGATTACTCTGGTAGCTTCAGAGAAGGGGTGAGAGGTTTGGGGCCTATTTGTGATAATAGATTCAGAGCTCACATCTAACACATTAAGTTTAATAAACAATACCAAAAATACCTTGCCACACATTCAGAGTAATTGTAATATACTTAGCTTCTGAAAGTTTTTGTCGATCCTTCCTCTCCCCCTCACTTGCCCTTATGTCCACAGATGACAAAAATCTTGTCTTTCCAATTCTTTCTTAAGTGAGAAAATGTAATTGCTATTGAAGATTCTGCCATGGGTATTGCTTTTCTTTAATCATAGAGAGACATTCAGCTGAACCCTTGCCAATTGAATTTCACTGTGTTTACATAAAACTTGATGTGGATACAATGAATTTCTGTGTGTTGTAAAGACAATGGTTTTTATTCTGCAAAATGCAGCACATTTCCATATTTATCACTGTAAGCATGGAATTGCCTAAAGGCAGCACATCTTTAATTAATTTTTACCACAGTGTGAAAAGAATCCTAAATCATTAATCATTTGCCTTTATATACTGAAAGAAAATTCTCCTGTCCTGTTTAATACACACACACTAATGTACGCACACAAACAATCTCATTGAACTTGACTTTCCAACAACCTGGTTACAAATGGAACCCCTTTCAACCTCTTGATCTAAGCTGATCTACCCATCAGAGAATAGTTCTCCAGTAAGGCTGGGGTAATTAGAGTTGCCAGTGGCCGGCCAGCAACTTCTCCCACAGCCTGTGTCACTTTCAACAGGCTCAGATGCTGGATTGAATTTAACATCTAATGTATATTTTCTAGCTGATTGTTTTTAGCTTTCATTCAGCTTCCATAATTATTTGACAATAGTTTCCTCAGCCCAAACAATCTTCTGTCTTCTACTATTTTCCATTACATGAGGTGTACAAATAGCTTTCTGTCAGAGAAGGCAGTTTAATTTCTTCCATGTATGTATTTTTTCCCTACATATATTCAGTATATAAGATGTTATGCTTGGTCTCCAGTAGGGCTGCTTAAATGAATGTACCTGATCATTCCATCAGCTGCCTAAACAAAGCCTGGAAAATCAATTTATTATACATTCCAAACATTGTATGAATATTAACTAATCTTTCCAATAAGCCTCTACCACTGGCAGTCATTACTGGCCCATCCAGTAATGATGAAATAATGAAGAAATGGAGAGAATAAATTATGCCTCCAAATAACTTTTACCACTCAAGATTCTAAGGACTTTCTTAGGTAACTGGTGAAGCTTACAGGGTTAGGCAAGGAATTATTTGGTGGCCAAATTAAAATCTGTCCCATGTAAGGAATTCTGGGTCATATGTAGACAGAACTAGATGCATATGCTGAAATTTTAAAGTGCCCAGAACTCTTTGATCCTTAAAAAAACACCAGCCTCTGTATTAATCTGAGCACTAACCTTTCATTTCTTCTTTGTTTTCTGGCTTGGTTTTTTTTTTTTTATTCTTCAAAGTTCTCAATTTATCAAGATTGAGAAATTAATAGTCCTAAAATAATTCTGCTGTTCTTGATAAGCATGTGTAGTTACCTAACTTCACCATACCTAAGCATGATCAGAATCACCAAGGAGGCATTTCTTTGCCCACGTTATACAAGTGAGGTCTCATGTAAGGAGACGATTTTATGTCAACCGCTTGTGCTGCATTTTGTAACCAGGGTGAACAATTTTTACATCATGAGGACTTACAGGCAATTCAGCTGAAGAGGTTAGCCCACACAGTGAGCCACTTGATCCAAAACTCCTACAAGACAATATGGAGAGATTTAGTTTCACATCAAAGCCAGCTAAATACATTGTGCTGACGAGTGAAAATAAATCTCCTTAATGCTGAAATATAAGTAGTCTTTAATTGTATGTTTCAACTAAGTACATAGCTATATTTTAACATTTCCTAATCACAATTTTTCTGAATTCAGCATTTTCCTTACATTTCAACCAAATTCAGGGTATAAATTAGTGTCAACAGATTCTAATATCACACTGGATAAAAATTTCTACTTTCAGGTAGCATTACCACTTTTGCTTTAACATGATCTTCTGAACCACAAAGGGAGATTCTGAAGACGATCTTTTGAATATGCTCACAACCTTGTCTAACACACACGCATTGCCCTCAAAGTTAATATTTTAGGGTTAAAATCAGAAAAATCACTTCAGTGATGACACACAAATTGAGACTACATAACTTTCTGCTAGCATACAGATTATCATAAATACCAGCTATTCTTTCACTGTTAATATTTGCTGTGTGTCATATCAACAGATTCAGGCAGATAGCTTCTGAAAGCTATTGCTAAGATGAAATGCTACTCTTCTCACTTTCTTAAAAGACTGTCAACAATGGATACGCAATAAAAAGATTCTCTACAAGGAGTTTATGTTTATCATATAGTGTTTATAAGTTACTCGGAGCTATATATACTACATCACATTACTTCAACCTATATATAGCTTTCTCTGAAGGCTACTCTTTAAAAGGTGATATGCCTCTGTGAAGGCAGCTGTTGAAAGGGGATCTATATGACCTTGGCATCTGAAACAAATTAGAAATATATTTAAAACAGAGAGTTCTTTTCCTGTACATTGTGGGCTTAGGATGTCTTTTCCTCAAACAAGTGGGCTTCTGGTTTTGTTTGAAAGTTGAAAAATATTTTCTTTTAAAAGATTTATTTTTTTTCTCCATAATGTAAGCATTGTTTTATATATTCATAGTATGTATTCATATATATGAATAGATAATATATTGTGTATTCAGAATACATTTTTTTACATATTCAGACTATATGCAGTCCAAATAAATTACTGTAAAATTGCTGCTTCATAACAGGAAATAATTCCCTGTATGTGAGTAGAATTAGGGAAAAGTCATCTGTATTTGGTAGTTAGGGGCATATCATTGCTTAACTGAGATCAAAATAAGAATAACCACATCATATGGCACCTTGGATCAGATCAGTTCTATGTCATTTAATGTAATCCTTTACGTCCAAACTCCAGATCTTAAAACCTGTACATCACTTAATTAAGTAAAGCATACAAGGTCATGAAGATGAAAGTTTCTGGAGCTGTCTGAAATTATAGAACACAGCTTTGAAGTGTACTAGAGCAAATAAGAGATTATAAACAGGAAAAAAAAAAACCCACTTACACAGTGTCATAGAAGGGGTCACCTCAGCAGGAAATATCATTTGTCTGCAAGACAATTTAAAGCCTGCTTGTACTACTTATGTTCAAGCACTGATGATTTTAAAGATTTTTCTGTGCCTTAGATTTCCATAGCACTTCTTTCAAAACCACCTCGCAACCAAAGAAAAGTATTTTAAAAATGCTAAACATACATTCCTGGTGGAAGCTTAAGAATAACTCATTTAGGTCTGTTGTAGCAAGTGCAGCAACTGGCACAGCAATAGTCTGTGTGTTATTCTCAGTTCTGATGTTTTGCCAGTTCTTTTGACATTTACCCAAGAAAAGTTTAAACCATTTTAATGAACTCCTGAAATCCTTAATGTGGCATGTAGTTGCAATTCTTGTTGTTTAACAACTTTCAGATTTTGAAATAAATTGGTTTTAAAATATATAGAAAAAATCTGAAAAATAATTTAGTTCTTTCTGTCTGCTCTTATTTTGGTTTTTGTCTTTTTTTTGAGAAAAACTTTTTTTGCCTTTAATAAGAAAAATGTTTGAAACTTTTATATGATTTATTATTTATATTATAATAGCATGTAGGTATAAAAGACAAGAATGAACTCTCCCTTTTCCAGACAGAAAACAGAATACTTGTAAACCAGAGTCATATTGAATTCAATAGAGTAACAAGAATACCAGAACAGTCAAAAAACTTGCTTTATGATTTTTAAACAGTTTGTAGATAAAGATACACTTGATGAAACATCATTAAAGAAGTTTGAATTCTGCTATTTTGAATATATTACTCAGGCATGTTATTTTCCCTCAACAAGAAACATAAATTTAAAGGACTGAAAAATAATAACACCTATTACAACTCTGGTGAAAAACACAATCCAACCAAGGAAAGAAAACATGAACTTTGAAACAAGCGAAAACATCTTTTTCAACATCTATAATGGAATAGGAACCAAAGGGTAAAAGATAAAAGATACAAATTCCAACCTCACTGCTGAATTCTTTCAGAAGATCATAATCATCGGTACCAATCTGGGTAAAATGGGGTTCTTTCTAGAAGAGTCCTATGCAAATCTAAAAATCTATTCATGACACAAAGGACTTAATTATTTACTTTTAGAATGACAGAGGACACATACTTTTAATCTTAGTTATTTTAATCAGTCAGTCAGTCTGTCTCAGCACTAACAAAGTTTCTTTCATTATGGCAGTCGTTTTATATATAGTGAATTCATCCTCTCAACATCAGGGTAGGGTTGTTACCTGGAGAGGTTTTATCCATATTCGACAGAAGGGAATTTAAACTTGTGGTATCACACAGATTTGAAACACTGACACACAAAGGAAAGAATGGCTTTTGTTCCCAAATCATGTCATATTCAGTCAACCAGGGCATAAATTCTCCATGTTCTACCAATAATAAAGAACTGACACATGTTATTGGAGTTGCTTCAGAAAGCGTATCAGTGAAGATTGTTAGCCAGCAGACCTAGAACACTTAAGCAACATCATGTCTTCCCAATAAATGACAGGAGGGCTGTCGTAGGTGTAGTGTTGTGGGGAGAAAGCAAATAGAACGTCACGTCACAGAATTTATACAATAATCTCTCTTCCTTATCTCCCCTGTCTCTTTTTCTGATTTAAATAGGACCTCATTTCATGGAGAATTTTACTGTGGAATGTTATGTCTCCAGGTTTTTACTTTCTTGGAGGTAGTACATTGAAGTGTGGGAAAAAAAAAACAGAATAAGGAAATCCTGGGAGCCTGCCAGTCTTGCGAACAGCCTGAATAACATGTTTCACTGAAGGAACATCTTTTATTGTCTTTGGCCCAAGGCACATCAGATGATTTTGAAATGATCACATAAGAGTGAGATAAGCCTGTTTTGGCAAATATATTGCAGGAAAGAGGTGTCTGAGGTCTAAAAAGTCCACAGTACAATTAAATGTTTGAACAAGTGCTGCAAAGAAAAGTGTTATCTAAGTTAGAAATTATTTTTAGGCCTCAAAAGGAAAGGAAAACATAATTCAGAAACTTTAGTTCTTGCTAAAGCTAGCAACTGATATAATTACTGAATAGACTGACACAAAACAATCAGCTTTATAAAATCTACTCAGAGTCTAGAGCCACCTCAGCCTCAACCTAAAAAGAGATGTAAGGAGCTAGACATCAGGTCAGCAAGTTTTGACTTCCTTTTGTCCCTGCTTTCCACATTCTTCTATGAAAACAGAAGAGCTGCCACTTTAAGGACTACAGCTCTTTCATACTATAGGATGCTGTAGTGTTTCCAGTCTGATAATGGGTTTGGGATTTGAATTTCAGGGGTGTTCAAGGCTGTAAGGGTAAATGTGCATTTGTTAAATGTGAATGAGACAAACGTGAATTTATGATTTTTTTTTTCTTTATGGAGGGACGAGGAGGAATTGAGTGACAAAAGTCATTTTACGGTATGAGTGTTATTTGATCTGGGATTGACAATACTGAATATTCAGTAAACTTCATAAATATTTATGCTGAATGCACACATACATTTCATTCACATTACAACCTTGTGTAAAGTCTGAAGGGTGGCACTGGATGCAGATAAAGGAAGGAATTGCTTAATGCTCATTATTTATGTATAAATTTTGATGGATGAGGACCTTGGAAAACATAACTGTTTTTATAACTATTTCTCTTGCTTAACTTAACACAAGTGATAGTACACTCCTCTCACATTCCTGTTTATGCACTCATGGGTATTTTTGCCATAAGGAACACTGTGTTGAAGAACTAGGTTTACAATTCTAAATAGGAGGGACTTTAATTATCAGTTCATACTCACCTAGAAACAATTTATCATTACTAAAAATTGTTTGTCTCTCTTCTTATTTGTCAACAAGCAGCTCAGTACAATATAACTTACACCAATGCAGTACAATTTTCTTCAAAAAGCCACCAGTGACTTCTCTGATGTGTCCCTTTTCCATCCTTAACTGAATTATGTTACAATAAGAAACATAAAATTGAGTGTATCCTTGTTCCCATTTTCTATAAAACACATTTTTTTGGGGTAGTCCAATTCAGAGGAATTAATAGCAGAGATAAAATTTTGTAACTATGCCATCTTATCTGTGAGAATAAAATCCTAATACTTATACTATTCTATATGAAATTCAGCATTAATTACTTACCAAAATTCCAATACAAATTATTTACTGAACTATTCAAAATGGCATCTTATTAAACTTAATGTAGTCTTTAAGATCTAATTCAATTTTGCCCTACTTCAAGCTGAATGTTCTCAATGCTCAGCTACAAAATTTATGTTACACATGTGCTCTCTTCCTCTCTACTTGTCCCTGTTCTCTAATATTGGAACTCTTCTTTCTCTCTCCTAAGGTGTCTATTCCTGTTTGTCCATTGATCATCAGTTATATCATTTTTTCCACAATATCAATACACAAAAAATGAATTTTACAACATTCTAATTCTTCCTTATCCGTATGAAGAATAAGATATTTTTTCCTAAGGG
>NW_009925888.1:1351-36444 GCF_000696875.1 Nestor notabilis | reverse complement strand
TTCCTGATACACACAGGTGTTTTACTCCAACTACAATTTGTCTGTGTCATTGCAGCAATATCTCAGTCAAGTCATAAAGCAAGAAGTTCGTCAAGTCCATATAAAATCCCCTGGAAAAACTCTTGTCTGGGAATATAAAATTACACTCTCCAGATAATTGAACACATTTTTTAAAATTTCTTGTAGCATGAAACCCACCGTCTAACTATACATCTTTTTTTTTTATATACTGAATTCTTTTTACTTACTAATTGGTTGAAGTACATTATATATGATATCTTAATATTTATTTTTTGTATTTTTGCATAACAAAATGTTTAAAGTGCTTAAAGCTAAGCACAAACACAGTCCCTTTAAAGTGAACAGAACTCATCTCTTGTTAAGATTATGCATCTGCTTAAGTACATTAAGTCATGGTAATATAGTTGAATGAATGTCTTCTGTTACTCATTTAGATATTTTACATATAAAAATGTAAAATGGACATAAAAAATATTAAATAGTCACTATTTTAAAAAGATAACTCTAGGAACCTGTGACAGTTGAACCTTAATCTCCATTATGATGCATTGTGAATCCCAACTTTTTTTACTGATGCTTAAAACTGCAGTAAGACTTCATTTTACAAGCTGTGTTAAACCCAATAAATCACCAGTTCTATAAAAGTCTGATCACTGGAAGTACTTCTGGTGAATTCTGAGGAAGTGCTTAACTACATGGGAATACGTACAATTCACAAGTTAGTGCAGACCAAATCATGCCAAATGGTTGAGTGGAGTTCTGAAGCCCTTACAACCCTATGTATTCCTTCTGCTGATGTCAGCCACAAGTGCAGCAGGCCCAGCATTTGTCTCACTGCAGCTGGGGTGTGGGTAAAGACAAAAATATGTTCTGTGCTAACTCCCAGCTAAACAATTGCCTGGTTTTGCAGCACACCTTATTATCATTGTACCAGACAGTTATTTTAAGCCCTGTGCCAGAGTGGATCTGGTTAGGCTTCAGGAGAGGAGGATTAGAGTCTACCATGCATTTTCTGTGCTGAGCAGTTTAATGGGAAAGGTGTCAGTCCAGTTAAGGAGAGTGTGGAATTTTCTCCTTGATAATCAAGGTCAAAATTCTATTTCCTTAACAGATACTATTGTGAAAGGAAAACCATCATATCTTTTTTTCTGGACAGATGTAGGCATGCCTAAGAGGGCGCTTAAGGGGCTGCTGAATCCACATGCCATGGGGAGTAAGGACATGGAATAATGAGAGGTACAGCCAACACACAGAAAAGGTCACTTTCCTTTATTATCTTCCATTCCTCTCACAACAAGTAAGAATCAGTGATAGCCTGTGTCCACTAAATCCTGTGTGTTGCTGAAGCATTAAATCTATGGGCTACCCTTTACTCGCAGTGTAATGGAATTCCACATGACTTGTTAGAGGAATGTAATATAAATACATTTAGGTATTAATATGTCACGTTTGCACAGCTAGACTCTCCTAGCCATTACTCTTGGTAAGCCTGGAAAGCATTCTGTGGTCACTGACTCAGAACAATAAAAAATTCTGCAAACCCCAGTAAGTGGAAAGAACAATCTTGAATAGATGAGTATTATTATTTTTAATGAGAATCAGGAATCATCATTGTTTCTAGTTGTATTCAAAGATAACAGCTTTTATGTAAGAGAAGTAGAATACACATTATTTAAAATGATGTATGGTAAAAGGTATTGTCCACCTATTAGCCAACACTTTTAAATATAAATTTGAACGAACTGTAGAGAATTATTAGATGAGAAAGTCCTTTATCAGTGTGTTTTTATTTTCCATAGTGCTATTTTTGTTTGCTAAGTTTGGTGCCTATAACCAACTTATAATGCTCACTTTTGATTTAAACAGTGCTAACATTTCTGCATTAACTGCAATAATACTGTGATCCATAACACCATAAAGACATAAAAGCAATTTGCTCTCTCTATGATATTGATTTTCAAATAAATGAGTAAAGTTTGTGTCTATTCCATGCTAAAAACAAAAACAAAACTAGAATTAATAAAATTTCAAATAGAGCTTTTCCAAACTTATTTAAAACTGAGCACAAGTTACAGAAAAGTTTTGTGGATACATCTTTAAAGCCCAGAGAATAGTTTCACACCTTCACTGAAATGCCTCAGGAAAGAACACGTCACATTCTTTCTAAAACTTAGGACTTCTGTTCCTCTAACCATATTCTAACATGACAAGTTCTCAACAAGTTAGATCTTAGAGTTTGAAAAGGAATACTTTCATGCAAATATTTTGCCAATATATGAAACTTCATTATGAAATCTTACTTTCCTTCCAGTACTATATTTCCAGACCAACTTCACTGAAACTCCTAGAAATCACACCATCTTTATTTTTTCTGATGTGTTTACAGGCCCAGAGTACCAAGAATTTTGAGACAAACAGAATTTGTTTCCTGATTCTTCAAAGCACAGTTAACCGGGAAAGAACATCAGAAAAAATATGGTTCATTTCTTTTCTGAGTAGTTCTTCCCTGACTCCTGTGTCTCATATTAAAGGCAAGTAGAGAGAGCTTTTTATGGCACTAACTGATTTCTCATCTGTCACTGATGGAGATGTAGCTGTAGAATTAATTTAGCAGTTCATTCTGAGTGACATACGAAATAGAAATTTCTGCCAAGAAACTCCTGTTAAAATAAAAAAGGATGACAGGCTTTAGATTAGGGTTAGGTGATCAACAGCTTCCTGGGTTTGGCAGTGAAAAACAAAAAGACACATGGATAACCAAATCAGATTTTTAATATTTTTTTCTTTAAATATTAAAAAACCAAGTTACATAATAGAATCTCCTGTCTGAAATTAAATTTGGTGTTTGATTTTGTTCTAATTGTAAAAAAGCAAACTAGGTAAAGGACCAGATTTACCAAACTGAAGATCATATCCCACTTTTGCCTAGGAGCCTAATTGTTAGAAGCTGTGGGTGATCTGTGTTCATTCCAGCTTCTCAATAAGCAGAAATAACTACATTTTTGAAGAAGTTTACCAACAGAGTTCACAGAGATCTATGTTGAGTTGCATGCTGTTCAGCATGAATCTGAAATAAAAGGTGTGGAAAAAAAGATGAGTCATGAGGTAACTAAGTCTTCAGATAACAAAAAATTACTCATAATAGTTTAATTTAAAATGGTAGAGAATCAGATCCAAAGATACTGAATGAATGGATAGAATATGGCAGACAAAATTACTTGACTATAAGTGAAAAGAATTGTAACTGGGCAGAAAATCTTAAGTGTTCCCATAACTTAATGGTCTCTGAATGGGCTACCACTTAAGAAAGAGACCTTGGAGTCATTTGTCATTATATTTTCAGGAAAGTATCCACATAGCAGTAGTCAAAAATGAAAAATAAACCAGATGCAGTAAAAGAGAAAAAAAAGAACAAAAACAATGCCACCATGTAAATACAGATTGCACCCACTACTTGAACTACATATAAGGTTTCATCCATGCCATAGCAGAAGCATTAAGTGAGAAAATTCTACCATGGACGGCCAGGGATTTGGAACCTTTCTGTATGAGAAAAGAATAAGCAAACTCAGGTTTTTTCAGCTTGGAAAAGAGTCCCTGAAGAAAGGATGATTAATGATGTTTTGAAAAACTGTTTTGTAAGGAATAAATAATTTTAACAACAATACATATTACTCTGATCATTGAATTGTGAATAGAATAAAGAAGGTGAATAGGATATTACAATGGCAATTTCTGGATGTTAATTGTACCAGTTAGCAAATAACAATTAATGATATAGAGATATATATATACCAATTAGCTATATATGTAACTATACATCATAACAATTAATTACAGGCACTTACTACAATGATTATTACTACAGTGGAATCATAGAATCATAGAATGGTTTGGGTTGGAAAGGATCTTAAGATCAACTAGTTCCAATTCCCCTGCCATGGACAGGGACACCTCACATTAGACCATGTTGTCCAAGGCTCTCTCCAGCCTGGCCTTGAACACTACCAGGGATGGAGCATTTACCACTTCTTTGGGCAACCTGTCCCAGTGCCTCACCACCCCCACAGTAAAGAACTTCTTCCTTATATCTAACCTGAATTTCCCCTGTTTTAGTTTAAACCCATTACTCCTTGTCCTATCGCTATAGTCCCTAATGAAGAGTCCCTCTCCGGCATCCAAATGCTGTGAAATTGTGGGACAGTGCAGCTTAATGCTATGAAAGCTAAAAGTAAAAGTGACTTCTAGAATGGACTAGAGAAATTCACAGGAAATATGGCCATCAGTGTCCAGTAAACATGGTGCTTTTTTTCCAATATTAGCTTAAAATATTCTCTATTTGTTTGAGATAAGCTGGAAGAGAAAATCTGGAAAAAATTTTGTCTTCCTTGGATTTTTAAACTTTTTCTCTGTGCATCCAGTATTGGTCATTGTTGGTGACAGATTGCTGGTTTAAGTGGATCTTCCATCTGACTCAGTTGGACAGTATTTATATTCTGGAATCTATAAAGAATGTCAGATATGAAATTAGCCCTGTGTTATTAAATTTATAGATGCATATGAAGAAAGAAGAATAACCTGAGAAACTTAAGAAATCCTTAGGTTGACACTTAAATTTAGGTGCTAGAATTAGGAATGTTTCAAGATTACTTTGTGGAGATTCAAAAGATTTATACGCCTCAGTAATGCAAAGGATTTATACACAGCCAATATTGAAGAGTTCCAATCACTTGTAACAGAGAAATGGTATTTTTTATTGATTCTGAAAATATATTATTTCACTTTTTATTTCTGTTGATTTCAGAGTATCACCCTTTCCAGGGTCAGTTCTAAGGTTTAGAGGGCATTAGACTGTGTCACTGATCATTTTACTCACTCAGGAATAGCCCACAGAAGCTTAAGTCTGTTACAAGTCAGGAGGTACTCTGGACTGTGGCCCAGGCAATGATAACAGTTCCACTGAGTTCCCCTTACTTGTGCAGAACACTACTGAAGTAACCAAGTCTGCTACATGAGGATGTCAGAAATTAAACAATGCCACTGTCTGTACAATGTCTATGTCAGACAAAATTCTTTAATTCTGAAATCTTATTGATTAGGGTGACACATAAACTATTCTTGTTCCCTTGAAGCCGAGGAGTATTTTGTCACTGTTGTTGGTGGGATCAGGGTTTCACCTCTGATATTCAGGAAAGAAAAAATTCTCCTCTTCGGAAAGAAAATATTTTGACACAGACAAGTGATATGATGACTAAGTTTGCAATGTTTATTTATGCTTTCTGTTCCATGAGAGGTATCTTAGATCAATTTGAATTCCTATTTTCATGTCATATCTACTGCTGAACTCCTTTCTTAGAGTCCATGACAGTTTGTGTCAATAGTATGGAAAGCTAATATCTACAGACTCACTCATTTTAGAGGACGTAGGAACAGAAATGTAAAATTATTTTAACTCAAAAAACAAAAAGTAGATTTTAGTTGGTTATATAATATTATTCTTTTTCTGATAAATTTAGACATAGAAATTTCTGAGGAACTTACCTTAATCATCTTTCTTAAAGTGATTTTATTTCTGCATAGTGGAGTGATCATTTTGCAGTGATTTATGTGATACTCTGTTCCTCTTTCTTACCCTTCTAGATCTGTTGTGAATTTTCCCATAGAGAATACCTGTAATTCCTTGCCTAGTGAAACCATAGTTCCTCTGCCTAACTCTGTCTGCCCTGAAGTGATTGAAACTCTGGCCTCATTGCTTCCTGCTGCCAGCTGCACAGCAGGTGCTGGTATTCAGGGTTCCTGGAGCTGAAGCTCTACTTCTTGTATTTTATCCAAACAGCTGCATATTTCCAGAGGCATCTTATCTGCTGCTTGGGAATCTCATACAAAATTGCTGTTTCTGAGCCTAGATCTTCCTCTGGATTTTCACCTCCAAATTATTTAAAAGCTTCATTCTAAAATTTCATATAAAAAGGGGTGAGGGCTCTACTTCCTCTAAATTGTCAGCTCACCTTCAAATTATTTAAAAGCTTTATTCTAAAATTAAACATAAAAAGGAGTGGAATGCTTTATTTTAACATAGAATGCTGGGAATTAGTTGTCTCTGCTCTTCCAGGATACTGCTACAAACTTCAGGTCTATTTCTTAAAAGAACACAGTAATTCTGAAAATCAGTGCTGTATATAAAATTGGTAGTTATTATTGTTACAATCTCCTTCTCTCACCCCAGTATTATAACTGAAGGAAATGTATGAAAAACTATTTACACAATTCTTTTCACGTTATTTACCTTTGTGTTGGGTCTCAGATATCTAACTTTGGATGATTCAAAAGGAATCTCATCTTTGCACTTACTTACTTCCTCATTTTCCCTTTGAGGTTTGGGCACTAGCCCAGCCCTAGCCAGATCTTCAGGCCCCCCTGGAAAGCAAAGTCTAACCAGAAACAGAAAGAGAGGGAAAATAACTGCTTCTATGGGACATCAATGAAAAATGTGAGAGAATATGAGGGAGACCAGAGAGGAAAACTTGGCAGAGCAATCCTGACAGCACCCACCACCCCCAGGGGTGTCCGTGAAGCTGATGAGTGCCACTGTATGCCACTCTGCCTGGCAGGGTGGAAGGTTGAGGAAGGTTTTCCAACTAATGTACCCAACATGCTTCAACAGGAGATTCAAGAACAAGCTGTCTAAACAATATTGCTTACCTTCTCAAAAAGATGTCCTCTTGCCTTGTGTTTCACTGCATAGTGTCTAAACACCTTTGCACTCAGACTGATTGCTTCTTGGTGCTTTTGCTATTTTTGGTGAAATTCTCATGCCATTTACCTCAATGTGAGTTTTGAAAACCATATTGAACTTTACGTGTGGTACGTCTGTAGAGTTAGAAGTCCAGTTCCTTATAGACTTCACAGAAATATTCACTGGCTCCTTTTGAAGTACTTGCCTTTGGATAAACAGAAATGCAAATATTTGCACAGGACTTTCACCCTGTTTCCAACCACCAGATCCCTCCCCATTATCTTTGAGAATGCCCAGCTCTAATTCCTTATGGTAGCTGTATTATGTAGAGCAAAACCCTGCAATCCTTTCAGTTTTAAATGAAGACATTAGTGTCATACTCTCTCCATCAATCATGCATACTCCATCTGGTTTGACAAAATTTGTTACTTACAGTTTTCCTTCCTGGAGCATGTGATCAGAGATAAACAGTCGCCAGATGGTCTTCTTAAAATTGGGTTATGAATTGTCAGATAAATGGTATAATACATGAAAACAAAGTTTAAATCTCCAGAAATAACAACAGCATGACTCTCGACCTAAGACTCAAAAGAACTTTCTCAGTCCTAACAGACAGGAAAACAATCATTAAGCTCAATCACTTGGTTATACAGTATTTTTCATTGTTTTAAAACAGGCTGTATGGCTTTTGTCCAGATTTTGTCACTGCTCAGTTTGGTATTTCACAGGTTGCACCAATTTTGTCAGACAAATTCTAATTCTGAAAGTTATACTTATAAAAATTTGAGTGTTTGCTAAAATTGTTTCCATGCTTAAATTTAGATAACTATACTCCTGAGCAGTAACTAGTATTAGAATTTCCATCTGCAGATGGTCAGGTTTAGGACTGTCATTGCAAGTGCAGGACTAATTACAACAGCTCTAAATCTGCTGCTGTTCAGAGGACTTTACACTGGCATGAGACTTACTTGTACACTGGGAGCAAGAATGGGTACAGAGATCAGACAGCAAATTTATTGTATGATACCTGATTATACTGGTGTATGTACACCAGCAGACTTCTCACTAAAAAAAAATTCTTGGTGTCTCAGAGGTATGACGAGCTGCTGCCCCTAGATTCCATCTGGACCTGCCTGAAACGTTCATAGGACTCTAGGCAGCTTTAGAACCTCAGAAGCATTTTAGAATGTTCTGATATTTTGAAATCCTAAGAGCTGTTTTAAAATTCTATGACAGAAAAGGATTTCAAATCTGTGTCATCTTAAGATCATTTTTATTTTGGTGAAATGTCGTATTTTTCTGTGGCATAGCTTCAGAGATCTCTCATTGCAATTTGTTTTTTACATTAACCTTTGATTAACCAATTGCATGTTCTTTCATAAGCAACAAGGTCAGTCATTTCTTCTAACAAGCTCTGACTCAAACCATTCTTCTCAAAATCATCACTGCAAACAGAGGGAAATTTTTGTAATATCACAAGCTTTCTATTCCTTGTCTATATTGTACTTAAATCAGAAAATAGTCTAACCAGACTTCTGACCTTCACTAAATTACTTATGACTGATTAAATATCTTTGATACAGTTATGAATAGTTATCATAGGACTTTTGTGCCAATCCTAGACTACAAACAACAGAAATTATCCTTTAGGTTAACTGCAATATATCTAAACTAGAAAAAAAAACCAAAACAAACAAACAAAATAACCAAAATAATTTAATTCTGGAAAAATGCAGATTCTCATTGTTTAAGTATGTTAGTTTCTATTTGTTCAAATAATAAATGTACACTCTCTGACTTCATGAAAAATTTGCCTTTTAAGAGAAAATAAGCAAGACTTGCAATTAGATAGGTGGACATTGCAAGGTTTGCTTTACATGATAATCCAAATTAATACCTCCATAACTCAAACTCAATTGAACAGAAAAAAGGTCCTGTGATAACCATTCATAACTGTATCAAAGATATTTAATCAGTCTGTGTTACAGTGACTCAGAAAAGGAACAACATAATGATAAACAGGATCCAGCAGTTTAAACCTGTTGAAAACAGGTTTCATCTTCTCTTATTTGAAATTGCAGTACAGAAATTTGATTGAGGTAGGTCCCACAAAAGGCCAGAAAGAAGAATCTCAGCACCACAGCCTAAGAAGTCTAACAATAGAATTTGGGTGAAAATAAGTAATGCAAAAATGCAAAGTTATATAAGCAGGAACTTACATTATTTACATTATATGAATTTACATTATGCATGAGAACCTCAGAGATGGAAATGAGAAAGGGGAGCTAAATTTGTCATGGCTCATAATCAATAGTACAATGCACGCCCATGGAAAGGGAAAATCATCTTAGAAAGGTATTATGTGAAATTTTTTTGTAGGTAGATTACTAAAGATTACTTTGTATAAGATTTTCTTTTAAATACTCCATCACAATTCTGGTCACTCATGCTCAAGAATAATCACTCTCCACATGGAGCCAGTAGACAGGGAAGCAACCAGTATGATCAGAAGTTTTACAGGGAAGACTAAAAGAATTCTTGGCTTCCTGCATCTTTTAGATGAAAGGCCAAGAGGATACATGTTTGCTCTACATAAACTCATCACAAAGTTAAACATTAGAGATAGGAGAGCTGTTTAAGCTAACAGGCAAAGTTCACAAAAGACAAAAGGAGTGGTCATGGGACTCAGAACAAGAATTATTAAAAGTTCTTACCTGTCAGATGAGAGAATTTCTGGAACAGTTCTCCAATGCCCATAGAGAAACAGAAACAATAAAAAATTTTCATGAGGTTTAAAATAAACAAGTTGTATAAATTACTATAGGTTATGGTTGTTTGCACTGACAGAACATTAGGCTCACTAGACATGGAAGATTCAAGCATGTGTTACCACATTCCCTGAGATGGGAAATGGACAGTGACTGTCCCTCCTGAGATGTTAACAGCACTTTCCCACCAGACAGGAGAATTCCATAGCTATCAGGTTTTGCGCAACAGTGGGACAGCAGGGCAAAGGAAAGATCTTTGGTCTGTATTTTGCAAGCTGCTCCACCCTGCTCAAAACAACTCTGTAGCTATGGAGTCACGCAGTTCACCCAGGAAAACAAATCTTTGCTCACTAGGTTTGAGCATTTGGATGACGCTCTCAATTATAGTTTAGTTTTAGGTGGTCCTGCAAGGAGCAGGGCGTTGGTCTGGATGATCCTTATAGGTCCCTTCCAACTTGAGATATTCTATGATTCTGTGATTCTAATGTGAATAAATGTATACAAAGCAAGAATCTCCCAACTATTTATTCTGCTCAGTGCCTCCAATAAAGCCAGAGGAAGACATATTGCTGTTCAGAAAGATTTCCTAGTGGATATTGAAATACCTGCAGGACTAGATAGAGTTACGTAACAGTCTGAGGAATCTATCTTTGAATTTAGTTTTTAGAAGTGATACTATGCAGAAAAAAAATACCTTTGGCCATTTATGAATCTGTCTTTTAGATGGAGTATATTTTAGCTAACTAAATCTGACTCTAAAACGCAGAGTACTGGAGTTTGAACCAATTTAAATAAGATCTGCTTCAATGATTCTAAGGAAACACGTTTTATACAGAATGTTTTTCAGCATGATAGAGGAAATTTTGTACTTTTCTTAACCTATTCAGATTATTGTCTTATATGTAATCAAGATACAGCAGTATATTGTGTTATCATATTGTCAAGTTAAATAAATATTTTGGTATTTCTCTTTAACAAATTAATTCCACCTATGTATTTCATTTAGGGAAAAGGGTTAATTGGCTTATATTCACTGAAATGTTTTACAGAAAACAATTTGACTTTATTGCAAAATAAAAACATCATTTTTGCGAGCCTCATTCTAGCGCTTTAAGGATTGTCATTACGTTGATCATTCAGTGGTAAATGTCTCTCACTGGAAGTGAGAAAGAAAGTCTATAAAGTCAATATACTGTCATGTCAAATATCTTCCCAAAGCAAGATGGGCTGCCAATTCCTCCTGAAGAAATCTCAAAGGGAATTAAATTATATTCTTCACTGCCTAAAAGTCCCTAAACACAGGTTAGAGCAGGTTTTATGAGATGCTGTGCTTGCAACTATATGCAAGTACATCTAAAAGAGCACCTTGCTACGCTTGCAACTGCCTCATTCTCATCAAATCCACATAGTGAGCACTGACCAGTGACTGAGGTGAAAAAGTTCACAACAGTAAACTATTAAGTAGCTTTATACAACACAAGTTAAAATCAACAGAAAAATTTCCAGTCACTTCAGTAAAAATAGAATTGTATCTGATAGGAATAAGGATAAGGAATAGGAAAATGGAGTATTGCAGGACAGTAAGAAGGTCTGGGTCTTTGTAGTGTTGGCTTTTTCCCCCTCAGTAGGACATTGTTACATCTGTTTATATTAGGCAATTATAGTGGAGAGCATGAGTGCACAAATTTCAAACATGCAAAAGGCCAATTTAACTCTTGATCAAGCCAAAAGTAATTAAAGTCAAGTTTTCATGCATAAAAGCAATAATTCATTATGTTAAAACCTACTGTACTCTCACTTAAACACTTCTCTTTTTCCATTTATTTGCAAGGGAGCAAGAATAGCTCCATGACTGCAAGCGCACAGGGCCAGAACCCTGGACCTTCAAGCTCAAGAGGCCTAGTTCATTTTGTTGCTAACCTTGTTGCTTTAAAGCAGGGTAAGCTATACCTGTATTATTCATGTGGCATGAAGTAATATTCCATCAAGTACTGATTGTTACAAGACCTTGGCCCAAAACAGCTAGGTATCCTTCTTAAATTGAACAAACCACACTGACCCAAACACTCACTAATAATGTTTGGGGTGACTAGATACCTTCTCTGATCTTCCTTTAGTGCTGTTTTTTTCCCTAAAAACACCAAGTCTCCTTGTGAAAAAAAACAGACAGACAAAAAAGGCTTCATCAGAGAAAAGAATGGAAGATATCTTTGTTTTAAAAAAAAAAAAAAAAATCACAGGAAAAATATCGCCACATTAAACAGACTACCTTTGAAAATATTGCTTAATTCTACTTAGTGGCTTCATCTCAAGGCAACAGAAATGTTGGGCACAATTAACCCCCTCTTCAGTTATGTCCATGGCTGCAACAGGGTAAGCCAAATAAAAAAAAATACTGCACAAGCTCCACTAATAGTACTTTCATTTGGTAGATTACCTAAGAAACCTCTCATTACTTCTCTTCCTTATGGAAGATTTTGAAGACTGTGGCAGTCTATAGTCACCTGAGGACAGGACAAGAGACTCTTAAAACACAGTTCTTACATTTCTTATGTATTGGTTGTGTAAGTCTCCAGTACCAAATTTCTTGTAATATAGATCTTCTGAACATACAACACAAACGCTGTAAGTTCTTCCTTTCTGAGAAACCCATATTCTAATTCAGACATACAAGTGTTACACAGAAATTCAGGTATGTAGGAACTGCTTTTCACTTGTAAAGACACCAATGATGAAAGCCTTTCTGAAAACAAATACATTTCAAGCAATATAGAAAGGATCCTTTCTTGACCTAAGTGGTTAGCCCAAGGGCCATTTCAGGTAGGATGTGAAGCTGATAATAGTCAGGTATTTCTTCGGTGTCATCCTGTTTATTTACAAAGCTACATTCTTAACGTTTGTTCTCATTGTATCCTCAAATGCTTTTCTCTCCACTTCTCTGCCTTTTCTTGTTTCTTTCAGAGTCAGATACTTTCACTTTTACCAAGCAGTATCACCACAGTGTGCCCGTCTAAGAAAAACTCTGAAGCTGCCTTTATACTGGGAAGTCCTACATTTTCAGTGGGCACCTCTGTTGTTTCAGTTGTCCAGTTCCATAGATACTTTAGCTATACACACACATATTTATTAATAATGACTATCAGGTTGACTAGATTTCACACAATGCATAAACACACAAGTCTCTTTCTACATGAGAAAAGATAGTTCATTTCAATCATACAATGTACGTGAAAATACTGAAAAACCTACTAGATTTTATTACCCTTAGGCAAGTTTGCTGGCATTTAATTACATAGTCTCACTGGGTGAATCTTAAAAAGGCTCAGCATTCAGCTGGCAGCCCTGGAGCAGATATAGAAATATTTTTAAATCTTTCCAATGTTAAGCATTTCAAAGGAATGATTCCTCATATAACGCAGACAGACAGAAGATACTGCCTAAAACTGCAGAGAGGCCTTCCAGTGCTTTAGAATGCTGCAGCTCCTGTGCTATCATGGTCTCAGCAGATCTTCCCTCCTAAAGCCCTATACCTGGTTAAGGCATCTAGTGTTCCAAGGCAGAATGAGTACACCTGTTTTTCCTGAACAGTTTTCCCTTTCCTAAAAAATAAAGTAAAATATATTTTCAACAACCATTTACATACAAAACATAAGCTGTGTTGATTCTATTTTGGCTATTTCATGTGAATATTGCTGTAGATCTGAGAGATCTGTAGGCACTAGGAGAGAACGCAATTAATTGCTTCACCTCATTTGTGCATAATAGTGTAATAGAATGGAAGTGTATAGATGCCAATAAAAATGCCTTTTTTCTTTCTATACATATCTGACTTCTTTACTGTTGCACAGAATAATTGACATGGACCAGCAAGAGACACAATGTGGAAGACAGCTACACAGCATGTGATTTGTGTGTTGTTATTCCCAGGTGTCAAGTTGCAGTTTTCAGTTGTGCTGATGCTTACTGCTAAACCAGACACGCTTGAAGCAGCATTTTTATGGGCTTCATCTATGTTACTCTTTGAACCAGAAATCATGTGGAGTTTTTATGCAAAAGATAATTCTTAGTCTATAGCTAGGGACGGTCATACTAAGATGCACAGGCCAAAATATAACTGTTTGTCATGGTAAGTGACAAAAGCATTAAATTAACTGATTTTTACTAGTTTGACCATAATGACTAATTTCTCGCTTGACAGGACATTGTAATGATAGGCCCAAATGTAGAAGATACTGATCTTTTTTTCTTAATTTAGCTCTCCTTCAGGCCACATGAGCTTTATTTACTAGGTTTATTTACCACAATGGGGTTTCTTCTGCAGAGCATTGCTTTAATGATCACATGACTAGTGAATGACAGCAGGTACCATTAGTTAATTGTCTTTTAGCATGAGCAAAGACTTAAAGATTTACTCAGCAATGTAAAGTCTATTAAGACAGAATGATCCAAAACAGAGAGGTGAATTTCCTTTTACTTTACCTTGCAGAATGCTAAAATTATTAGGTAAAATTAATATCACCTTAGTATCTTTTACAGAGGTATTTCTGTGTACAAGTTGCTCAGTAGGAAAGGCAGTTTAAGGACTTGTCCTTTACCTCAGTTACAACCATCTTTTCCTCCCTTGCCCCATGGCACACAAGGTACTCAGGACACATGGTACATTGTACCGGAATAACTCCTCTGGAGTTCTGCAATAAACTGGATCTGGGACAAAATAACCCAGCCTTTTCCTTTTCCAACAAGAAGGCTGAATCTAATGGCAGCCAATTGAGTGATTTTGAAGTAGTCCAGGGGTAGGAATCAGAAGGTGTTTAAGACTGTTCCTAAAACACCTGTGTCCATGAGCTACAGCTTAATTGTCCCATCTGAGAGTAGCCTGGAGAAATTAAAGGAAATCATTCTGCTGACGACCAAGAAGCAGATTTGCTGCTGCTAAAATGGCTTCAGTAAATGGATAAATACAAATATGTCTCTATTTTTTCCTAATAAAAATACTTTTATCAGAGTAGAAATCTATCATTTGCATTTCCCATGTTCTGTAGACAATTATCCTCTACCAATAATCACAGGTCGATTTTGTGGGGTTTTTTCCTCTGGTGTTCCTAAAGGAAACAAGTTGGATACCACAAACATAACAAATGTGATAAATCACTCTATCTGCCTGTTCATTCCCTGCCCTTCATAATAATTGAACCTTAGTATCTCTATTCAGCTATATATGAAAGATAATTATGCTCCTTTAAGTATTGTGAATCAGCAGATAGAATGAAGGGTAGGGCATAAACTGCTGTCCTGCTGAGAGAAAGACATATTTCTGCCCGTATATACTCCATTTGGCAGCAGCTTTCTAGCAAGTCAGCAAATGCGTCCTGGCTGGCTGATCAGCACACAGAGTTCCAGAGTAGGCATAGCATTGTTGTCTCTTGCCTGTAAGGGATATCATAGATGACATGAAAGAGAACTCAACTGGAAAAGGTTAGAGACAAAAGACAAAAATTATAAGAAAAAATACTTCATTAATTCAGCTCTTCATATAGTAGAAAATAATCTTGGACCATATGAATTACACCATGCAAGTGTGTCTCATACAAGAATATGTTTTCTAGAAGATTAATTACTTGGCATGGTGCAAGTTATGTGGCGAAAAGAAATGTTAACATTAGGAAAACCGAAACTTTTCAGCCATAACAAAGTTACATTGTAGAATATGATTAAATTAGATGCTTTGTCCTGTTTCTCCTGCATTTTTTTTATTTCCTTTTTCCTGACTTGGAAACTTCTGCTCTTTGCTCAGCTGCTGCTGCATTTTTATTCTCTCAGACATTTTGTAGGTCACAAGGGTATCATTCTGACTGAGATGTGGTCAGAGAGAACAAGAAAAATCGATTTTGGAAAACCTCTGTTAGCACTCTTTCATGAACATTTTGTTATATCCATTGTGAGGTTTTAAAAGACTGAACCTGTGAATTTGCTATTGCCATGTCTTTGTATGATTTTTGTAGGCTTATAAGCTGAGAAAGAGCAGCACAGCACAGAAAACACCCCAGTCTTCATGTGCACTGGGACAGATTCCCTTTTGTATTAGACTGTAATTTAATATTCTGTGCACAGGCATGCAGAATTTCTTGCTGGGCACTGAATTATGCAAAGAACTGTAGATCTACAAACAGGAAGCTAAGCTTAGAAAGGATAATGTATTAAAAGTGCCAGTGAAAAGCTCTTCTGCTTTCTATGTTCTTTAACTCCCCCTAAAAGACCTCTGTCCTTTACTAGATCTACAGGAAGATATGTGGTACAGATATATAGAAAGGTAAAGTTTTTTCAAAGACTTGAAAACTAGCAATCCTATCTATCTGTCAAGCTTTTATATGGTTCCTTTCGCCATTACACCTTGGAATTTCCACTGATCAGGTCTCTGAAAAATCAAAGCACAAGATAAATTAAGTATATCTGAGTGTTTGTGTGAGACTGAAAAGCTTTTTGATTCACAATCTCAGCACTGTTTTTTAGTTTTGTTCCACAGCAGCAGAGTGGAGGAAAAAAGGAAGGACTTGTGATTAGATAAACTCCTTTTAATTTTTCCATTCTGTCTTAGCCAGATGGAAACACATGGACAATTGGTTTACAGAGATCTTTATCCTCTCTCCTTCATTAGCACCACGGGGAAGTTTCTATAGTGGCTAATGCACTTACTGACATGGTTTCAACAATTTAATCACCCAGAAGCCTCTCTGTAAGGTCAATGTTCTCTACATTCGTTCCAACTCATTTACTGAGTAGAAAGGTGAATTTTTTCATTCCAGGTATGTCATTATAGAAATCATGTTAATGAATCAAGACACTGGAGGGCATATGTATCTCTGTTAGTGCAAGATTAATAGAGGCTTTATCAAGGAGGATTCAGCCTTTACCAGAAGAATCTGGTAAATCTATGTCAGAAGTGTAATTGTACATTAATAATCTAGACTTTACACTGGCATTACAGCTTCCATTTCAGAGAAACTCAATTTACAAACATCAACATAGCACACATATGGAAAAATTCTTCTATTACTGAAACAACCACTTGAGTGCACAACGAAGTCATAGCACACAGCACCGCATAGTAAACTGGGATTCATGTCAGGACACACATGTTAAGAACCCTATTCCTGACAGAAAGAGCTTTTGGTCAATTAATGACAAGCATATGTTTAAAAAATATATTTATATTTAACATATGTGTATTATATATGTTTTATATGTATTATATGTATGTATATGTATTATATATGTTTAAGCTTCTGGCATAAAAACTCTCTTTCGTGTTTGTGATTGTAGAGTGAACTAAACAACAAAGTTGGCGTGTTGTCACAATGCTAATATTCACATAATATTCCCTAAAAATGAGCTACAGAAATGATTCTTTAATTCCAGAAAAATAATGATTTTTTTTTAATTAATCAGCTTTCTTGCTCATGAAAGCCTCCAAACATCAAACAGAACAGCAAAAATATGGACTGAAAAGAGTAATAAATAGTAATCTATAAATAGTGAGAAGTGACATTTCTAATTCTTCCTATACTATGTAGCATTACTTGTTCCTTTATAATACAAAGGCCTAAAGGAGAGAAAACGAATCATAGGTGTGCTGAATACAGAAATTCTTTATAGCTGAAAAGGATGGATAATTTGTTTACTTTCAAGGTAGCCTCAGGTCACAATGTGATTTTGGGCTCTATATCTGTCATGGTTCAAGCCCAGCCGGCAACTTGGAACCACGCAGCCGCTCGCTCACTCCCCACCTCTTCCTTCCTCCCCCTGCTCCCGGAGAGATGGGGAGGAGAATTGAAGGAATGTAACTCCCACAGGTTGAGATAACAGCACTCCAGTAACTAAGGTATAATACAAACCACTACTGCTACCAATAATAATGATAAGAGGAATAACAAGGGAAAAGGACACAACCGCTCACCACCCACCGACCGATACCCAGCCCGACCCGAGCAGCGATTTGGGCCTTCCGGGTAACTCCCCCCAGTTTATATACTGGGCATGACGTGTATGGAATACCCCTTTAGCCAGTTTGGGACAGGTGTCCTGTCTCTGCTTCCTCCCGTCTTCCCCTCCTCTCTGGCAAAGCATGAGACTGAGAAAGTCCTTGGTCAGAGTAAACATTACTTAGCAACAACTGAAAACGTCGGTGTTATCAGCATTGTTCCCAGACTGAAAGTCAAAAACACAGCACTGCACCAGCTACTAAGAAGGAGAAAAAATGACTGCTGTAGCTGAACCCAGGACAATATCTAACTCTGGTTTTGTCATGGTTTAACAATTTGAATACATTTGCAATTAGCAGAAAGCTATGTTCTAAGCAGTCATGTTTTCTCTAATACAACCTAATATTATGTTTAATTAATAGAATTCAACACAGTGTTATTTGGAATTAACCTTGCTTCTTCTCTTTGATTTACCACTATATTATAGAATTTGGTAAAATCAGACTGACATCCATTAGACATCATACGTTTAGGAAAAAAATATGAACTGCTGACCTTTTCATTTTAAATCTTTCTACAACAAAAGACATATAATCAGTTTTAAAAGGTTTCTATATCCAGAAATTCTGTTCTATATTTCTATGTCAGAAATTCTTCTGCTATTTTTTTCCTTTTTTTTTTTTTTAATTTTAAAAGCTTTGGGGACAGAATAGATTTAGACTTTTCATACTTGCTATAGTTTCAAATAATGAAAAATAGGCAGATCAATATAAAATTGTAGGTAACACCCAAAGGGCAGCCAAGATATCACATTCTGCTTAGATGTGTTCATGTATGACTGTAACTGTCTTTGAAGAGAGAGCAAATATTTTGATCTTTTTGTGTAGTACAGAACTATATCCTATGCAGTGGATCCGATGAAAAAATAGGCAGTCTTTCCTAATAATAATGTTTGTATCAATATTTAAATATATAACTGTTATAGAAGTTTATAATACAGTGGCTCAAATCCTCTAATCCTGACAGAAGCCTGAATATGATAAGTATGGCTCTGAAAAACAGAGAAAAAAACACAAGGTGTCTGCCTTGTTCTTCCATATAAATCTACCTCTGTCCTCTGGGATCATCGATAAATGCTGGGAAAATACTCTACACATATTCCAGACAGGGTTATCCTAAAAAACAAATGGCAAGAGGACCACATACCATTTTAGGACATACAGGATTTCCCACAAACTGCCTTCTCTCATTCATCTTACAGGAATTCCACCTGTTTTTCTCCATAGTAGCAATAATGTACTGAATGGTGAAGAATATATATTTTAGGATTGTCAGTACTCAGGATATACAAGCGCCTCTGCATCTTGGCAATCACAGATCTTTTGTTCTTGCTCTGACTTACATGAATCATGCACATACCGAAGCAGAATGATCTATTTTTGCCAGGAGGACTCAAGTAATCTAGTTAGTTACACATACAGCAGTACATTGAAAAGAAGGGATCTGAAGGTGAGTGTCAAGGAAAGGTTGAATCTGACAATTCTGACATGCTTTGTACAGAAGTTAAATAGTTTGCTTCAAGTATAGCAAGCTCATGAAGCAAGCTCATGTTTAATGCCTTTGTCGTCATGTATATAATTCTGTGTAAACACAGTTGGGAGGGACTCCTTTCTCCTAAATATAGGTTTCTAAAACTGATACACAGTGATCAGATCCCTTTATAGACAATGGAGTTAAATAAGAATTCTTTAACTTTTTTTTTTTCTTTCTCTCCAGTCTAAATCTTTTCAGGAGTCAGGTGGCCCACAAGGAATTCCTTAAAGATGGAGGGACTGGAGCCAGAGATGGAACAAACTCTCTGGGTTTCCAGACAGATTTGTCATGTCATAGTTATGGTATGGTAGATGTATGGTAACCTAAACCAACATAGACCAAAGCCTCATTGCCACTAAAACTTTCTATAGTAACATCTCAGATACCCATGCGCTATTAACTGTGTCAACAGACCTTTCCCTTCATTACAATTAACTGATTGCCCTTTGAGCAGAGGAACATTGTTAGTAGAGCAGTTTCCTCACTCTAAGCTGTAAGACCTGGTTCCTGAGAACCATCTCTGTGGGTATAAAGGATTTGTACATCTTGGATAAGAAAACAGTGCGAATAACTTCAAAATTTTCCTCCTATACCTTGCACAGTCACTTGTCTTTCACAGTAAGCTGTATGCGTGACTAGGGGAAATTACAAGAACAGAGCCAGCATACATTATAATTCTCCAAAACACCATTTCCATCCTTCAGCAATTTGTGCCTCATCGTGTGCCATAGGCATTTTTCACGCATTTAGTAGCTCCCACCATGGATCTCTTTTATATGATTTCTCCAGTTTCGTTACTCTCAAGTAAACATTTAATAGCTACAGTGTAATGTGGCAAAGAGTTCTATAGCTTAATGAATTTATTTTTACAAAAAGAGAAATTTCACCTGACAGTTAAGATGATGTCTTGCTCCCCCTCTGTATCTTATCTTACAGCTATTCAGATATTGAATTCTGTGGAGTTATGTTAAGAGGTAATGGTGAAGGGTTCAAGAATAATGACAGAATGTCTATCTTCTGCATTTATCAGCACCTAAAGAAGAAAAAAAATAAAAGCAATTTTATATGCAGATACAAAGAAGGAGTATAAATTTGTAGCTACTGGGTCACCTTTAATCTGTTTCTTGATAATTGGGTGGGGGGAGTTAATGGTAAAAAAAAAATCTGTCTTCACTGCTTAAGAACTCATCTCTTCTGTTTAAATATAGAGTCAGAAATTATCATTTTCTATTCTACTATATGTTTTGCATTTGTGAAACTCATGCTTATTCCTTTCTATTGGTCCTCTGTACCCATTTTCTTCACTGCAAGATAAAGTAACCCTCAGCTGTGCATTGCTGTGATAATTGAAGTAGATTGTGAGTGACTTGGTAGACAGATATGACAGAGGTAACCTTCGAATCATTCTCTTTTATGATAGATACAACAAACTGCTGCACATGCTGCTGTGTTATAAAAAGGCAACCCCCCACCTTGCCAATACGGAGTTCACAGAACAGTATCTTATCAATGCCCACCTCATTGCCTAGTGTTATAGATTATCAAGAAGTGCAGGGATGCAGTATCTTACAGAAAGAACCATATCCCTCCCATGATGGGAAGAGACAGGGACTTCCAGAGACAGTGCCTGCAAATACAAACTGAAAAAGAGAAATCTGGGTCAGCAAAAGACTACTGTATCCATGTTATTGATAAGGCAGTAGTGTACTGAATGGTACCTTTTGGATTCAGGTGTTTAATGAGCTTGAAGAGCACTGCAGAACAGAAAAGCCTCTGACTGACATCCAGGGATCTTGCATCTGCCTCTGTACAGAATGAGCTGTGATACTGCAAAAGCCTCAGTACAGAAGTGCTTTGTTTTGCATGAGATACTCAGATTCAGTTATAATGTACAAGCAAGAAATCCGGGCGTTTTAGTCAAAAGAAAATCTAATTTCTGGGTTAGAATTAGAGTTCTATATATAAAACAGCAAATGGGGCAAAGAGGAGAAAGGCAGAAAAAAGAGGAGGCAGGACTGATGCCTTATCATCCATGAATAAAGAACTAACTTCAATTCACTCTTATTCAGGGAATAATGAATAGACCATATAAGGGACTGAGAAATTATACAGGGGTCATTTCCAGGGCTTTGTGGCAGAGTAGAGCCACAAACTCTGCATGTTTCTTCTTTTTTTTTTTCCCTTTACATTGAATTGAGTGTATTTCTTGCTAAGAAATACTCAGGCTTACTGCAACATTATTTGTTTGTTTTACAGCTACTGTTCCACAGATTTACAGCATACAATTGACTACAACAGCATGAAGAGTCAAATTGAGCCTGTGCTCCAGACAGTGAATGCATGCTTTTCTTTTACCCTTCTAAAAGAAATGTTTCTGTCAGCAACTTGTCTATGAGTTCACAACTCCCACCTGCTCGCTTTTCTCATTGGTTTTAATTCAGAACAGCTGCATGAAAACTTACATAAGGAGTAATATACTGAAGAGTATCAATTGCTTTGGAAAAATCATCATCGTACACTGAAGATTAACTCCAACATTGGGTAAATTTCAGATGCAAAGAGAAGTTTTAAAATAATCATGGGAGTTACTAAGTAAATGGTTTGTAACAGATACCAGATATATACCTTTACATATTTTCAATTTTAGGTATTTTACAATTTTACACATATTTTCATATTTTTATATAAACTAGGTACTGTTACAATTCTGGATTGTATAAGACTTGCCACCTTTCCAGAGAGCATATATTTCCCTCTTGACAATGGTAAGAAAAAGATTTTCACAAGGATTTTGAAGAAAAATATGGTTAATAATTTGCTTCAGTAGCCTTCGTAAATCTCTGAATAACTCAGAATATACTCTAACAACCTCTTGGAGTCTCAGATCTCCAGAAAAGTAAAATTCCATTTCATGCTTCTGTTGAGACATTTTTTAGTTTCCCCAAGTAATTGGTGTTGATTTGAGAAGGGAGATAAAAACATGAACTGGGATATCAAATTACTCTCTCACACACAAAAAAAGGAAGTAGCGGATTATAATTCTATTCCTCCTGTGCACCCAAAATAGACCTGAAGGGAGAAAAAAGTAAAATTGAACTTCCCAGTCAGACTCTTCTTAATAAACCTGTTCTAAATGGATTTCCACTTGCCAATAGTATTTCCCTGTTTTCATCTTTAATTCCTTTCCACTTGCCAACAGTATTTCCCTGTTTCCATCTTTAATTACTTCTGTTCAGAACTACTCGTCGTTTTCCTTCATTGTACTCTTTCCTCTGAGCAGGTCCTACCCTGATATGTCTCATTAATTTTGAATGGTATCTGCTGAGTTACACCTCCTCAGTTCTGCTCATCTGCATCTTAGTCCCCCATTAGTTCAGTTTGTTGCCATGATGCAGGATGGCGTTAAAGGGTTTTGATCTCCACCATCATCCTCTGACTATGGCCTCTCTGCTGGAACTCATTATTGCTTCAATAAACACTTATCCCTAAAACTCCCCACTTTTAAGGGAGACATCTGGCTACACTTCAAATGTAGCATAACTCTGATGAAGAGCAAAGCTCCTTTCCAAATTCATGCTGTTATCTAGAGAGAAAGTTGGAAGACTGGGAGAATGATTTAGTAATCTAACACAAACCTGAGCAACACAGACACACATGCTCATTATGGAAAAATTATCTCCCACAGTAGACTTGCTTAGAGCAAGCTTTTTGGCATGTATCTGTTTATGCAAGGATAGTACAATGGGAAGCCAAACTTCATGGGTGCCACAGGGCATCAACATGACATGAAAATTAGCATCTGAAGTAAAGAGCAATCTCATGATGGCCTGTGTGAGAATGATTGCCCCCAAATTTAGTTTCAGGCACTGAATCGATCTTGTCAAATCAACATACTTGTTGGTATGCATTGGACTGAAAAGGAAGCATTTTTGTTTCCAAATGAAAGTGGATTAAGAAAACCAGGTGTCTGAGACACTGCAGCTTCCCCTTTTTCCACACTTTTGGCTATTCATCATGTTTTCAATTCTGATAATTAACAGAGCTAACCTCCAGTAAGCACTCTTTTTTCCAGTTCATTGTTACAACTGGCACACTATTCATGGTTGCTGTGCTCATCACAAAAGAATTGTTTTGCTTCTTCTCTGCCTTGTGCCTTCCTCATTTAAATGACATAGGTTTTTGTACATTTCCGTTGGCCCAGACTTCCCTTGCTGCTGGCTGCCGCCTCTCTCCACAGTGCCCTCTATTCTGTTGCTCTGCCTCCCGAGGTATGGATAGGAGGCTGAGCTCTTTCCAAAGCAACTCAATGAGCTTAGCTGGAGTGAGGCAAAAACAATAGCAATTGGCAGCAAAGGCTAGACAGGCTGACAAAGGTTTTTAAATATTACGATGTTAGAAAGCATACAGGAATTATAGACAGGAAGAAAATGGAAGAGACAAAAATATAGGACAGGAGAAAGCAAAACATAAAAGACAATGAAGTGGTCAAGTGATAACTTCAGCAAGCTAGGAATGTTCTATTGTATTAACCGCCAGAAACCAGGTTGACAAGGAGACAGATGGTACTGCCTAGAGAATGCCAGGACACTTGTTTCCCTTGTTCTGCTTTCATTGTCCTTTCTTTGTCCCCTCCTCCTCTCTCATTTCTTTTTTCATTCTACTTCTTTGAATTACTTATTTACACTATAGATTTTTCAGTTGGAATTTGAAGCAGCAGTGGAGAAGACATAAGTAGAGAGAGGAAAGCACTTGTTTATTTCTCTACCTCTGGTGTTACATTTTGTTCCACTATCCTATTAAACTTTTTTCTAAAAAAGCGTAGTGCACATTTCTTCTCCTACATTCTTTGTTCTTTTCCAGAAGCACACAATTATATGTGTATGACCCTGGCAACATCAGGTCACTACTGTGCATGAGTGTTATTATCAGTTCTCACAATCTTATCACCCTTCTAGTAATATGTAATGCTTTTCCTGAAGCCACATCTCTCATATTCACATCATTATGTGACTGTCTCAAGTTACATTCTTTGAAAAATAAATGAAGGGTGGGATACATCTCACCTAATTTAGTATGTGTAGAATGTAGGCATCTACATCTCAGCTAACCCCCTAGGCTGACTTTATAGTCAATGAAGACAATTAGGCAATTTTAAAGCAGACCTCTTCTGATCTATTTCAGAAGTCTATTTTAGGGTAAGATATGCTGCACCCAAGAAATGTCTATTTCTCCTCACTGATACAGAGGAACGGCGAATAGCTGAGTTGTACATTATTACATTTGGACAGATGAATCTTTTTTACCTCTGGGTAATGTCTAATATGGATGACCTTCTAATTACTATAATATTAATATGCAAATAAGAATAACCCAAAATATTTTATTTTAAAACATACACAATCTACAGGAATTTCAGGCTTTCATTTGTTTGATCTATTTGATGACCAGTCTCTTTTTTGTTGCTTTGTTGGTTTTGAATACATGAAACCAGTATTAAATACTGCTTTATAAACGCCTTTTCTTTTCAAACCTTTCTTTGTCTCTTACTTTACCTACTTTGCAGTTCACTCACCTTTCAGGGCTTTTTTCATTTTCTAACATTCACCGTATTGACTTCTGCAAGGGCATGTAGAAAGTAAGTACATATGCTTCACAAGGTTATCTAATTAAGGACCTTTTCAGTTCAAAAGGAGATAATAAGTAAAGGGGGAAGGGCTAACACAGAAAGACAAAGATGGTAGGCAAAGGATAATAGAGAAAATGGCAAAGATCAAAAGTCTTCAGCTACTTATTGCTGGACCATTAAGAAACTCCAAGCACAGCTTTGGAGAGGATCAGCCTGCACTTTTTAACTGGCAAGAATGGGAAAACATAGGTATCCAAGGTAGTTCTGTGGGACTATGCAAAATTTGTGAAGGAAAGTTTAGGAGAAGGGAATAAGGGAGGAACAAAAAGAGTATCAGACAGATATAGACATAAAAGGGGATGGCTGCATGTAAACCACGACTGGTCAACATGCTTATCTGATCCAGCTGTGCCTGATCATCACAGTCTGTTCTGTATCCTGATTAAATCCCTTCTTAATGATCTCTCTGTGTACTCCCTATCCTGTACTTATGTGACTGCTGCAAAGACTAGGTGCCAGATGCTGGGGAGACCAGACTGAGTGGATCTGGGGCTAGCAGCTGGAGTTATACTAGGGCTGTGGGCACCCCTGGCCTGTATAGTCAGCTACTGGTGCCAGTGGGGTGACATCCACTGGAGTGAGTGGGGGTCTTGGCCTCAGCCACGTGGGTGCAAAGGGTGAGTATGGTGTGTGTCCTGCAAACCAGCTACTGGCTGCTTGGGGCAGGCATGAGTGACGGGGTTCAGCACCAGCAACTGGAGCAAGACAGTGGATCATAGCCTGTGTGCCTGGTGCCAGCTGCTGAAATGGGCGTCTGTATCTCCCGCAGATCATGTGTGTGGGGTGTGTACTCATGCAGGACCAGCCAGTGAGTAGAGGACCTGCAGGGCAGGTAAGAGGGCCTGGGATCTAGGCAAGGCTGTTGGATGGGCAGAGGGTCCACACTTGTACTTGTGGAACCAGTGTATGTACAAGGGCTTGTGAATCTAGAGTGGTGCGTAGGTGCCCCTCTCTCTTAGTCAGAATTTGAAGGGTTTTGTCTTGTTTATGCACTACGTCTGGCTGCATTTGACACACCTTGTAATACATATCCCAGTTAGAGCTGTGTGCAACTTGGCAATTTCACTTCCCAGGGGCTCGTGCAATTACAGTCTGTCAAACATATATCACTTAGCTAAGCAACAACTAAGAGAGCAATAATAACCTACAAATTTTTCATGGGAAAGCATTACAGAAGGAGGGGCACTATTCCGAGTGACAAAAAAGGATTATAGCTGCAGGAAGAATAAGAAAAAATTAAGGAGAGTGTTTGGTTTGATTGTTTTACTAAATATCAGGAAGGGGGGGGAGGGGAAAAGAAATCATGCTGACTGGGGAATTGTTCACCTTGCTACTCCTTTAAGGGAAATATTAGAAGCTCTGTTACTTGGAAAATGCTTTGGCAAATGAGCAAAAGGGAAAATAAAGAATAATCCACGGAATTAAAAAAAAATTAGTTTAGGGGGTGTTTTAAAATTGGTTTAGCCTGTGCAGTATATTCTGTGAATCTGTGAGCAGCTTAATTGAATTTGTGTTATTTTAAACAGAATCCTAGGGGAAAAATATTCGAAAACATTGATAATAAGTAATTTCTATATTGTATTGCCTGTTTTAGACTGTGAGAGAGAATTTTAGTTTTGCCATAGTATTAAAATTATTTGGGATGGAAAGGGATAGGAATGGATGTGAGGGTGGGATGTTAACACTGTGCTGAATAATAAATATTATTCATGATGACTCAGTAGTGAAGGCTGGACAACAGTATGAGCAGGGGGAGAAAAACAGCACTGTGAAAGTACCTTGTAAAGCTCTGGGAAAGAACCTGTCCTCACTGTGGACAAAGTTTAAATAGCTATCACCATCTTTCAGACTGATTAACAAAAGGGTTCTTATAATTTAGGCACTCTTGGTCTAATGCCTCATGAACAGAGATGTAAGCAAAGCCCCCATGTTGTCTTATGTGTCACCAGGCAAATCCTAGGAGTTTTTTGACAGAAAAGATTGTTTTGCTGTCTCTGTGTATTCACTCACTGTCTGCCAAACTCTCAACAGATTAAACACTCCTGTATTTTCTTCTGAGTTAGTGTTTATAGCACAGCATCACTTCATTTTCTGGCTTCTGAGAAAACAAAATACATACTTGATTTTCTTTTTTCTTTTCTTCTTGCTTTTCAGTATTATTCTTGCTGTATGCTAAAAATACCTGCACTATTCAACAGTTTTATGATGAAGCAAAGAGTTAGAAATTATTGTAGTTTCATCTCAAAATGAAAATAATAAAACAGTCCACAAAGGACAAAGGTTGACTTTTTCTTGCAGAATCTAATTTGCTAAGCTTTGCAAATTAGACGAAGAGAACTGAATATGTGTGAGGTTTTTACCTCATTCTGTACTCTGCTATTCCATAAATGGCTGAAGGATAAAACTATTCAATTAAGATAAGGTACTGTATATTGTTCAGAAAATATATTACGCCTTTTTGAAAGGAAGTTTCTGTTTTGTCATCTCTTTGTTGAAGTTGCCTTTCTTATGGAAAAAGTCTCTGCTTTCTATGTTCTTGTTTAACTCAAAGTGCTTTTTGTGATCTAAAATAAAAAATCTGCATTAATAGCAGTTACACATTAAACAATTATGATTAGCTTACTGACCCCTGGCTTCAAGAGTAATGCATATGTCATATTTCTAGTGACTGTTAAATCTGTGATATATCTTATTGTATGTATATATTATTGTAACTTTATAATTATATATAGTGCATTATACTGGTCTATTATATATTATTATACAAGAATAATACAATATTATGATCAAAGAAAGAAAACAGGATGGATATTACAACACAGTAGTCTATTACATATTAAAAAGGTTATGGGTCATAAAGGAAGTTTAAACCATGACTCCTACATTTAATCTTTTAAACTTTGCAAAATGCGCTCTGTCAGCAGTTTTTAAACATATATCAGAAGGTATGCAAGATATCTTCCTAGGAGCAACTGCTCAGTGAAGAAATAAACGCACTATCTTATTTATCATTAATATCTACAGCTGAATAGATAAAAAGGACAATCTCATTCTACTCATTTTTTATTTCTCACATAAATCCTGAAAATTCACAATCATATTCATGAGGTTCCTTTACCCCAGCACCATAATACAGGAGAATGCACCAACACAGAATCACAAAATCATAGAATAGTTAGGGTTGGGAAGGACCTTAAGATCATCTAGTTCCAACCACCCTGCCATGAGCAGGGACACCACACACTAAACTGTGTCGCCCAAGGCTCTGTCCAGCCTGGCCTTGAACACCTCCAGGGTTGGAGCATTCACAACTTCCTTGGGCAACCTATTGCAGTGTCTCACCACCCTCACTATGAAGAACCTCTTCCTTATATCTAATCTAAACTTCCCTGTTTAAGTTTAAAGCCATTACCCCTTGTCCTACCACTACAGTCCCTAACAAAGAGTCCCTCCCCAGCATCCTTGTAGGCCCCCTTCAGATACTGGAAGGCTGCTATGAGGTCTCCACGCAGTCGTCTCTTCTCTGGGCTGAACATACATGACTGTTTTCTCACACTCTCAGAAGTATATATGAATTATCAGATATAACAGATACATACGAAATCTAAGCATTCCAAAACTGCACAAAAATTGGACAGTTTTGTCACACTCTACAATAGCAATTCAATTTCAAAAAAAACCCAAGTCCACATTTAGAAAACGTTGTCCTGGAAAAACTGAGAATCTCTGTTTGCTTTTCAGATGCTCAGTCCTGAAGGTGAAATTTAGAGTCCCACTCTAATTCTCCTAGTGTTTTAGAAACTAAAGTGCTTCTGCATGGCACCCATTCACAAACTGATTATGTTAAGTTAAAAAAATTAGAAACACTGGAATGAGAAAAAGTGTTGCATGTAAAATCTTGCTTCTGCTGTGCTCATAAACACCTGTGCCATTGGTTACATGCATCTGGTACCTCTACCTGAAAATAGAGTTTACTGGGTGTAGAGTTTACACCAGAGTTGAGTGTGTTTTCTTTCCTTCGTTATTTCTTTCTATCTTTCCTTCTTTTGTTCGTTCTTTCTTTATCTGTCTCTCCTGTTTCTCTTTGTCTCTCCCACTCCCCTGCCCTCCCAGGCCTCCCCCTTGCCCTCTTGTCTCTCTCTTTTAGAAATGCAAACCCTGACTGGGATTTGTTGTAAGCTGTTCTTGGGTTCTGGTTCCTCCTTTCAGGACTGCCTGCGTATCCTGCATTGTAAAGACACTGAGTAAGTACAGAAAAAAATGTAGATACCAAATGCATGTTTTCCACCTCCATGCTGAGAACTGACAGTGCTAGGCCACTGATTCCAGTACCTTGAACCCTGCATCTGCTTCTGCATAGCAGGACAACTTCAATGAAAAGAGTCCATGCTGGAATATACAAGTGTGTTTCAGTTTCAAAACCTATAGTTTCAGTGAGAAAGTACCAATAAATATAGCTGCAGTACACACCAAGCCAAATCAGTGCTTACTTTCTGAAGGGTAAGACTACTACAATAAGATGAAAAATAATTTTTCTCTTGCTGTTACAATTTTCCATTCCTGGGGAGAGAGGGAAGGCAAAGGTTGCTTTCCCGATCAGGCAACCCAGAAGCAATATATTCTCTGTTACTAGAGGTTAAGATTAACTTGAAAATTGACAGCAGGAAGCCCCAAGTGCTCAGTCACAAAAGAGATAAAGAATTATCCTCCATGAAATAAATCCTTCCTCACCCCATCTTATGTCTCTCATTTGACTCAGAAAATGGATGAGCATTCCCTACTTCTGGTGATTTTAAGAGGTAGATGTGACTTGAATATATTGTACTTAGTTGTACAATCATTAATTACCTTCAGTTACACAGCATAATGTAATCAGTGGTTTTCAGCTTAGCTTTGCCATAAAAAAGTGGCCTTGTCTACTAGCGGGTGGTGTCAGACACCTTGGGGAGGGCACTAAGGGGATAAAGTAACCTGCTTAGGTAACTTTAGAGTCTAAGATCTTGAGATGGAATCCACTGCCATTTCACAGAATCAATCTTTCTTGCCACTACTGGAGTAATGCAAGAAAAAAGTTTTAAGTGGATTATAGTGATGTTATAGGATACCATCTACTCAGCTAAATAATGGTGAAATGTAGGTCACGTACTTTATGGTCAAAGAAGTTGCATGCTCATCATTATTTAGTCCACTAGGCTTTTTTTACTAGGCAGAATTCAGCTTGCCCTGTCAGAAATAGATATGTAATAAGCTTTTATCCTGAGCAAGCAGGAGCAAAATAGAAGCTCTGTGTTAAAGAATACACAGGCAGAAATTGAAGTCAGATACATACGGTCTGTACTGCTTTCCTTTTCCTAAGGCTCCAAGACACTTCAAAATGCCTGAAGCAGTATGGTGTGTGCAGGCCCACCAGAGGCAAAATTTGTGCATGGATATAAATAAATTTTATGGCATCGGTCCGACAAGAAACAATTGGTGTAGGTAATTTGGCTTACCAATTAGTGTAGGCACCCCACAGAAGTACAGTTTATAATAAGTAATTTAAGCAATCTGCATGTAAAAATTAATGAATAGAAACACATGGAATCGGAATAATTTTTAAGCAAGTGAAGTAAGCTATTTTCTGTGCTGCACAAACATAATAAGGTCATTTAAGAAACAATTACAAGGCACCATGGGGTGAATAAAGTATAAAACTAGAATGACTGATGGCCAGTATAACCTTTCTTAGTTCCCATAATTGCCTATGTGTTCTACAAAGTTAAGTAAAGGGACACATGCAATTTAGTTCCTCCAGCATGATTAGCTATTACTGAGGAAATAGGATGATTCCAGAGCAGGCATTTGGCTCAAGGAATACAGAATTAAGCAATAGTTTCTTCATACTGTTGGTAGGATTTTATTTTTTTTTAAGTTATATAACTTTTTTTAATTTATACTTTGAGAAAATATTCTTGCTCAATCTAAAATGTCCATCAGCCTTTCAGAATCCATCACAGAGTGCTAATATAGTAGCTGTCATTCAGAACAAAATTCTTGTCAATATTCTACCAGATAATTCAACCTACTATGTTATCTTCTCCAAGGGAGTGAAATAGCAACACAACAGGAGCTTAAATGGTGGTTTTATCCAGATTATTTAGCTTGTGAAGCAGCAGCTTTTGAAAGGTTAGAAGTCCTACAGGTGCTTTACATTCTGTCAACAACACAACGTATTGATAAAAGTAAAGTTAAAGCAGCTTTTCCAATTATCATCAAATAGTACAGGATATGCTTGTATAAAGCTTACAAAGTCTGCTAACTCATCCATGCTTCTCTGACTGTTAGGTACTTATGACTACACAGTTTTGTTTCTTATAAGGAGGAGTAGATTATACCTTATCAGTTGCTTGGAAAAAATCCTAATTTTACAGTCTATCAAATTCTGATATGAAAATGATTTAAAACATTTTTGTTTATCACAACTGAAATATTGATTTTATCTTAAGCTAGTTAATATAAGTCTTAATTAGGGCTTTTACTTAACGAATGATAGCCATTTCTCTAGTTCATTACAGTTACCAAATTTTATGCAATCGGACCACAAACCTTTGTAAAGTAGAAAACAGTAGTATAGAAAACAGGTTTGTATAATAGAATTACTATGGCCTTGAGATACAAATGCAAGTATTTAAATAAAAATCATGATTCCACGAAAAAACCAACAGGAGACTAGGAATGTAGCTGTCTTTTGATATATTAAACCTGGAAGACTTATTTTAAATTAATCAAAAATGTAGAACTCAGCAAGAGAATGCTTATTAAAATCCTCCTTACGTGGCTATTTCTCATTAGCTTTGAAAAGCTGCTTATAGCAAACACTTCTCTAAGCTGAGCACCTTTCTGCAAATAACTTTAACATATCTTTTACTACTCCACTGAATGAAGGGACTGTCATAAATAGCATATTTAACCAAATATATAATTTGTTGTCCAAGTAACTGTACAGACATCAGCACTGCCTCATAAGATTAATACCATTTACCTTTACAACATTTTTGTAAGTAACTATAATTTTTCCCATTAAAGAATTAAGGCAAAGGGAAGCGAATGCTTCACCAAGGATCCCACTGAAAATCAAAAGCAAGATATCCATGCAAATCTCCCAGGCCCTAGTCAAGATAAAACTAATCCAAAATATTTGGTATAGTACAAGAAGATAGCTGGCAGTTTTTAGATCACTCACTGTTTTCCACCATAATCCATTCATGCCTGTCTCTAGAATCAAGTTCATCAAATTTCCTTTTTTCTGACATAAAACACCTGCAGTCCCAGAAACAAGGTTCTTCTGCCTCTGGTGATGCAAAGGGAGAGATCTTAGCCAATTAGGAAGTTTGGGGTTGTGGTCTGAAGCCCAGGCAGGAATAACCTGCAAAGTCATCCTATGAAGTTACATCTATTCTTTCAGTAAAGGAGATTTTTCTCCTAATAAACTATCTTTCTTCAAAGGCTTTAGTCAAAACAGGAATAGACTTTTCCTTTTGTGTTCAGTTATACAATTTAAGTTTAAAAAAAAATTTAAACTTTTATTCTCCTGAATAATTGAAATAATCTTTTGCCTCTGATCTGATTTGCTCTTTGGAGCAAGAACTGCCTAAGAATTGTCCTCAAAACCAGAGAGTCAGCCTAGATGGGAAGCAAAACTCAAACACAGCTTACTTGTGCCTTCCAAATCATGGAAATGTGTCAATCAGGTTTGTATGCTGCTAGGCACATTGCTTGTGCTCAAGTCTGTGTTTCAGATACGTGGATGGCAATCAAGCAGGACACAGAGCACATTGCATTCAAAGCCTCTTCAGGGATAACTATGAGCAGTACAGACATATCCAGTGGGTCTCATCCCACATAAAGCCTACACCACTACGGAAACATAAAATGATGAAGAGGCGATAAAACATTTTTTATATAAAGGGAAGAAGTCTGTTCGGTCCCACACCATACGCTTGAGTTTCACACAAACTTTATAATGATTGCTGAGCTGTACTGTTCAAGAGAAAGAATACTAAATATAATGATATAGAGCTTTATTAAATGACATCAACCAAATATTTAGCAGCTAAACATGTTAGCCAAAGGTATAGTCCTTTCACATTTTGTAAGATAAATCTGGGGTAATATATTTGCACATAAAATAATTTTATCAAGATTCTGTAAGTATACAGGAGAGAACTTTGACCTCCACTCTTGAAGTCTTTAAGTTGCAGGTGGAAAAAACTTCTGTTACATGGAAATACAATGAACACATTCAACATTTTTCTACCTCATAGAAAGTATTTTATAACTCAGGAGTAAAAGTCCTTCAGAAAAAAATGTCCGTCTTCATTATCTTTCCTGCAGTGCCCAGCACAATGGGGCTGAGACCTCTGGCTGTAACTACTGCAAACAATAATAATGCAGATGAGAAATGTCTTTCAAGTCAGCAAACATTTTATGACTCTAAAGAATACAGTCTATGGTATGTAAGTATCCAGACTTTCATTACATAGTCTTAAAAATCATTTATTTGGATGATGGAAAGTGTTCTGAAGGATCTTACATTCATCTTTTACTGAGCATTGACAGTGACAACCTTGGAGTATTTCCCTCTCATTTGGCATACTGATGTGTAGGCAGTACACCTGTCTCTGAAAATTCAAGATCCTCCGTGGGTAATGACAGCCTTTCATAAAGTAAATCTCAGCCTATAGAATTAGGATTGTTCACTGGCACAAACAAATCAAGTACTCTTTTAAAGATCGGTAGTCTCAAGGGCCCCATACATGTTCTGCAGTTTATAAATCACCCCTCACTCCATATCTGGCAGAAAAGCCAAACTGTTCACCTTCAGGAAGCCTCTTTCCACTGCATTAAAGCTACCAATTCTAGCACCAAAACCAGAGAAGGCAGAAATTCATGACCTTACTTTCAGCTGGATAATGATTTTTATTGTATTATGATTTGAAAGTAACATGGAATAAACCATTTCCTGGAAGAAAAGAAATATCTATTCAATAAATAAGTGTGGGACTAATTCTGAACAAGGAAGAAAAACCCATTAAATTAAGGCCCAATAATAGACAAGGCCATTTTTGCTCCAAACAGAAACACATACCAGCATATTTATTTTCTTCCCACTAGGAAAAGGAGAGAAATGGGTATACTCAGTATATTACTTCCAATAATGCACAGGTGCCCATCATCATTGTATGGTTGCTAGTCTGCCTGACGATTAGCCAATACACTGATTTTTATCACTGGCACAACAGGGTCACGTTTTCTTTTCCTGCAGAAACTCTCTTTAAATAATAACTTTTGGAGACAGCTGAAGTTCATCAGTTGATGGCAGGAACTAGACAGTGCCATCTGCCTTAGCAGCAGTTCAGCAAAGAAAAGCTAATTGCCAAATATGAAATGTGCAGGAGAGGATTTTTTTATAACTTCCTGATAAAATTGGATCTTTATGGCATTATGTGATGCTTTGAAGAAGCACTCAAGTCTGCTCTAAAAGAGCCTTGCAACTAGTCTAAGTATCCTGTGTTTAATATTACCTTATCACAGTTTTGTTGATTTTGATATCTGAAGTAGTTGGAGATCTTTGGTTAATACCTCACAGCACTTAGATGTGAGCTTTCTGCCAGTATGATAACTGCCCTTAAGAGATATTTACATTTTTCCTCCTTCTCTAGACTAATAGAGGTATTTCCAGGATGCTTCAGAGTGGAAGAGGAATGTTACCGAAGTCACTAAACAGGTGTCACATTCCCAGTTCTCATGTATCCCAAGTTACAACAGAAGTGCTCAAACCGGAGGAGCAGAAGGTATCTAAGAAAAGAGAGCTGTGAGGCAGCTGCATTGGGGAACTCAGTGGCAGCCATGACAAGAGATGACTGCTAACTCTGGAGCCATAGAGGCTGAGATGCACAGCCCAGAGGTGTGGTCCTGTAGGCACAAGGAGACAGCAGGCTCTCATGATGGAAGGAAGCTCCAGGAGGCCTCACAGGGAAAGGGCAAAACACCTTCATTCCTTCACAGAGCAAGGCTGACAGCTCAGGACTCTGAGGTCATTTTGCAACTATGTCAAAGGGAGAGGCAGGAACATACTCAAAACTGTGGTGAAGATGACAGGAGTACTGCTCCTGTTTTTCATTCAACCACCATTTAATTTAAAAGGCATAAACATAACTGCAGCTTGGGACAGTATCTCAAGCCTACCTCATCCCAGATGTGTTTTCTCAGTTTGAGGTGACAGCTTTTTTCCCAGTGTTTCCTACCACAGATATATAATTTTTTTTCAC
>NW_009925888.1:0-1320 GCF_000696875.1 Nestor notabilis | reverse complement strand
AGCAGGATAATTTCCTTAGCACAAGGTAGTCTGAAGAAAAAGATGGGAAATAGGGTTTGCCTTTCAACAGTGAGGTGATACATGGATCTGGACCTACTCCCCAAGTAGTCATGTACTTTACCACATACGCTAGTATATCAAGGCAACAGCAGAACCGCTTCAAAGGGGACAAAACAAGTTCTGGTTACCCTGTGCAACTTTCCTGTGCTCAAGAAGAGGCTGGGTGCTCTGGAGCTGCAGAGGTCTTGACAACCTTGCAGCTGGGGCTAGGTGAGCCCTCCAGGGTACTGCAAACTCACGTATGTTTCTGCACTTAGGCGACTTTTTGCCTGCAGTATGTAGCATTGTAGGAAAAGTAGGAGTCTGGGTGTCTGCTGCAGGCCTGTGAATACTATCCAGGAACCAGCTGCCTAACTCAGAGGAGGAGTACAGGTAAAAACAGTTTACATGACAAGATTATCTTCAAGCTAAGAAAGGTTGTTGAGACTACTGCCTGTTTCTTGGAGATTATCAGTAGTAAAAACCTGTAGCAAAAATTTAGCATACACCTCTCAACACTATCTTCTAATCAAGTTCCAGAAGTTATTTATACTACAGAGTAAAACTATGTCATATTTAGAAGATCTTTGTGCTGGCTTGTACACAAAATTTCTTGGACTCCTGCACTGATTAGAATATAATTTCTATATTGGGGATCATTAGAAAAATTAAAACAATGACTCCTGTAAAATTAAACACAAACTGCATAGGGAACCTGTATAGCACTATTCTCGCTTTAGAGTTTGGCAATACCACTCAGCCCTTTGGGCCAATATCTAGATGTAATCTAGATGTATTATTATTATTTCTGAAGTGTCTGTAACACTGGTGTCTACACACTGAAGGTTGCCAAGATTCTGAACTCCCAAAGCAATGCCTTTCAAACACTATTCTTCTCTACTACATTCTAAACTGTAGCATACACTTAAAAAGGTCACATTCTGAAAGTTTGCATGGAATAGACTCCACATAGCAGACATCATAAAGAGAAAGATATTACTTCATCTTACTGCTGCCTGTATAGAGACATTCAAGCTAATTGAAAAAATAAGAATTTTTAAAGAAGAGTCATGTTCTGCTCTGCTTCTGAGTCACCAGGGATGAGAACATCCAGTCTTCTGCCCACCAGTTTCAAGTTTAGCATCAGCAAAACCTTTGCCCCATCATAGATCTAAAAATGAAAATCTGTCCTTTTCCAGAATACTGTATGTCTGTCATTTTATTGAACTTTGTAATCTTTTTAAAGGCTGGGGGGAGGGAGAGGGTGCAGTGTTGCTGGGG
>NW_009925887.1:20675-23325 GCF_000696875.1 Nestor notabilis | reverse complement strand
ACTGCTGTAGCTGAACCCAGGACACTGCTCAATAAGGCTGCCACTTATCCTGAAGACAAAAACCAGACTGGCAGGGAAGCAGCAGTTTGGCTTAACTTCACATACTTGCCTGTTGGAGAATTTCAAATCACTTTTCATATCTTTAATGAGCTCATTCATTCAAGGGAAACAACTTAGGTTTGGCAACTGATTTTCAGGAGTACATATTTCTCTCATGTTCTAGGGAATACTAATTTGTGCCTTGTAAATTATGCAAAGTGTCTAGCAAGCGGTAAATAGGTAAATGGAAGATAAGGTCAGTAGTGTTTGAATGAAAGTACTGATGAGGATTTCTCCTTGGATATTTTAATTGAGCTCCTCCAATGTCTTCAAAAGGCATGATTTTTTAAAAATAATGGTGAAGATATAGACACTTTTTAACTCCCTCTGCTTGATCAACAAACTCAAATTCAAATTTTATATATTCACCCATAAGGCTCCTCATAGTTCTGTCTTGCAGTACTAACATTTCTTGTCTGTCTTCTCTCCTTGTCCCTTCAGACCCATCAAACTGCAAGGGTTTTTGCTGATCTTTTCCTATTTTCCATGATCAGCACTGCATCATTTTCAGTTTGCAGAATAGTATTTGCAGTGGTATTCTGACCCTAGTCCTAATAATTTGCCTGATTATTTACATGATATACACATGAGGCTCTGTTATTGCATATGTTTTGCCCAGCAGACTAACGATACTTATTGTTTCTACTGCTTACAGAAACCTTTTGTGAAGGTTTGATCCTATTTGCAGAGCAAATAAGTATTTTTTTTTAATGACAGGCAGATGAAAGGTACAGGTTAGCAACTGTGTCCAGACTGCAACTCTGTAAATCCATTTGTACAGTTTACAACAGAAGATTGGAGGGTTTCAGTGAGTGGTTTGAATCACAGATCATAACTCCAGGATTCTATAAGAATTTTTGAGGAAAAGGCAACAGATTTTTTTTTCAGGAAGACATTAACAGCCACATCCATGTGGGGATCAATCCTAGAAAAGAGTGAACTTTGTTTAGACTCGCAGCCACCATCCACATTAAACAGCTTACTGAGCCCTGGGCAAAGACCCAGAACTCTGCAGGTCACATTACTACTTTTACAGAGAGTAGTGACTGAACTTCCTTCCCTGAAACCTCACAGACATTTGTCTTGAAATTTCTGATTTTTGGAGTTTTTAAGAGGCTGTACTGGTTGAGTAGGGACAATGAGTTCTGTCCTTCAACATGCTTTATAGATGCAGGTTTCTTTCCAGTAGGTTACAAATTAAATTCCCCAACACATGCAGACTATTCAGTAATTCACCACAGCTTTTTAATCATAACTCACAGTATGTGAAGTAGTTCTCCACAGGAATGAAGGATTTTCAGAAAAAAAAAAAAAAAGTACAAATACAGTTTATTCTATCTTTGAGCAAAGGCTGGACATGACAGCCTCTTGAAGGCCTTTTTATAATTTGTTTAAAATATTTACTCATTTTTCATCAGGTATATTTTGCAAATACAGAAATTCAAAGATTACAGTTTTCTAATAGTAAAAATATTCATTAGGCAGGTTCCTTTCAAACTGGAAAATGTTACCCAATTATCACACTCATCAGGACATCTAACTAAAGGTTTGAAGCTTGTAATAAAGGTAATCTGCAAGACAAACCCTCATGCATTCACCGCCCACTGTAGATGACTTCTGCTGTGAGCCACTTCTATTTCTTTTGATACGAAACTTCCCCGAGAGACAAAATAACAGGTATGCCTACTTACATGCTGATTGATTGTCTACATCAATTCACTGAAACCTGTGGGAGAAATGCAGAACAACAAAATTGCTTACAACAAACAGCTTGTTAAAGAAGTCCACATAACTTCCCTCATTTCTCACCCAGTTCCCCACATGCTCTCTTCCTGTATGTAAGCGGAGCCTCTAGACAGAGAAGGATGCCAGGGAAAGTTTAACAAAATCCTGGATGTTAAACATCTGGATTTCTAAATTGGCTGTTCCTGAAGCTTGAATGCAGGCAGCAGCCAGCTCAAACTCAAAATCCACCCTCAGATATGATTATCAGTGCACAAATTGAAAGGGAACATGGAAATGACCTGCTTTAGATAGTCAGCAGAATGAGTAACCGAAGACATGAAATAAAGCACCCTTTCAAGAAATGCCCAGTGGTGGCTACTGCCTTCCGTGTGGTTGGTGCTTAAGTTATTTATTCCCTACCGCATTCAAAAACTGTAATACAAATCTGAGTATTGAAATCAGTACCACAATTAGAAAGAGAGTGATAGGAAAGCATTGTATTATCCAGACTAGACTGCTATAATTTAGTCAAATGAATGCATTCCTGATGGTTTGGTATTGAGAGGAGGATTGCTGGTTTGTTTAAAGAAAGGAATGAGTCCTCAGCATTTATTGTTGACTGTGTACTTTATTTACACTGATATGCACAAATTAATACATTAAAATCTTATACCTGCAGTGCTAAAGATTGTTTACGTGGGATAGTTAAAAAATAAAGTTAAACCCAAATAGCTTTTGCTCTTATCAATCTTAAAGCATGAATTGGCTAAAACATTCTGTGTTTGCCTTAAGATAATGCTGTGTAAAGAATATTCAAAATGACATA
>NW_009925887.1:0-20644 GCF_000696875.1 Nestor notabilis | reverse complement strand
ACTCTTTCCTGGGGACCTCCTGATGGCTCCTGACATTTCAACCTTGCAATGTACCGGGCCGATTTGTTTTGTTTGTGCAATTAGTCATGTTACTTAGCAATACAAAAAGTGGTTTTTACACTAAACTGTAGGGAATAAAATATGCAGAATTCATAAGATACAAAACACATAAAAATTCATTTCCTAAGCAGAAGCACTGCAACATTGTGTAGCAAAAACTATTACTTTTTCACTGTGTTTGCAATAAAGAACTCAAGCAACCATGCCCTTCAGGGCTGGGCTCCTCACCACTTCACTTGAACTCAGCCTCAGCATTCAGCCGTGGCATGTGAAGTTAATTACTCTGGGCATTGGGGCTCTGAACAGAATAATGACCCTATTTGCAGCTCCGTGTACTATGTACCACGCTACAGTGAATTCTTTCAGTACCTACGCATCGCACACTCAGTGACTCTGAATGGAGTAATAATTCTAGCACTCTGGAGGAAAGCTCAACTGTCATCTCATTTTCGCAGGGACACTTGTCTTCCCAGGTAACCATTTAATGGAGGCTGACATCAGTCCACATTCAGTCACTGTCACCCTCCCAGTTCAAATGGCAGGAAAATCTGAGGGTTAAAGCTTTCAGAAACAATCACTGAAGAGGGTAGGCTTGAAACAGTTTCTTAGCCTGGATCTTAGGATCCTAAGGCTTTTTGACCAGCTTTTGTGATAAGGACATCAGAATTACGTAGATTCAAAAATCTGTGCTTGTAAATGACTCCTCATCTAGAGAACCAAACACTGTCTGCAGGAGACCTGGTTTACATAATTTGGCAAGATGGCTGACTCACTTGGGAGCTGAATATTTTCACAGAAACTGCATAGCTGGGAAAAAAAATAATTTCACAAAAAAGCCCATTAAACGTGATTGCTTCCCAAATACCTAACTACTCTCAGTTACTGTTGGGGTGAAAAGTTTCAGCAGCTTTGAAAAATATATGAGAAAATACACTGTCTGTCTACAGTTGAAGAGAAAATACGCGTGCTGAGGCAGCTGGCTTTATCTGATGTAATAAAAAATTAAGGCAGATGGTGTGATTTATGTCTAGTCAACAGTAATATATTAATCTGGAAAATTAATAAATGAGGAAAGATCAGTGCCTGGTAAAAATCAGTTGCAAATCTGACTCAAAGAACAGAGACATTTAGTTTCTTTAGCAGGATTTGCACCATACTATTTAACATCATGATACACCGTCAACTTGAAAAGAAGCCCTTATACCCAGCATTTAGAGCAGTAGTTGTAGGAAACTGAATAAACACTTCGAGGCAGAAGATGGCAACTGGGTGGTTATTTCTTGGGACAATCTTTCCTTTTATACCCATTTAAGGCAATAATTTTGCAGATTCTTTTTCTTCACTTCAATCCTGCTTAGCTTCTTTGTTTTTCCTTTATTTCCTGATGTCAGTTCATTAATTGATTTATTCATTCATTCATTTAAGTCTAACCTACAAATAGGTTATTTTGCAGCTTCTAATTTTAATTCATCAGATACAAACTTTGCATAATCATATAGCAAGAACAGAGCACAGAGAGGAACTATGAATTTGCTTTTGAATATTGTCTTAATTCTAAATAGGATATAAAAATAAGTTATAGATTCAGTTTTTAACTGGTAAGGTCTGGACTAGTCATCTAGGTCATTTTTAAGCATGGCTACTGTTTACTAATATTCATCTGCCAATATTCATACACGGACCTTTGCTAATATGATATCTAGCTCTAATAGAAGCAATGGGATTTGACTGTGTCTAGATAAAAATACATGATCTTTTACTTACATATGTATGTGTTGGAATGGGTTGTATTCAGATATTAGCTAGATGAATCTAAAAGGAAGGCATTGAATGTTCTACCCTTTGGAAACTGTTCCTGCTTTTGTGCTACCCATATCAAGTAACTGTCTATGATTTCCAACAGAACATGGATGTTCTTGATAACGCCAGTGCTCAATAGCTGAAGAGAAGTAGATTGGTTTGCTGCAATTAAAGGGCACCTAGTTTCTGGTTGTTAACTTAGTGATATTACCATTTATTTCTATTGTAATTTTCCAGGGCCCGTGAAGATGTAATATTTTTTTGTTATTTTTAAGGAAATGTGAGGAAGCGTGTTCTTATGACCTAAAGTTTTGCCTGAAACTTTAAAAATTCTGAAAATCATCTCCCAGTTCTCCTGAAGTATAAGCAAAGACAGAATCCTCCTCTTTCTTTCTTTTGTTCATTCATTAGCTCTTTTCTTCTCTATGCTCTGAGCCATTTTATTTCCCAGTGCAAAATCTGAAGCTTCAAAACAGACAGCCATGAAGGTGACACTTAAGAAACCTATAGTAGGTGAGATCTGGAAGTGTTTTGCTTGAATTGACAGTTTAATGTGCAGAACTTTCATGTGACCCAGACAGAAAAGGAAACGCCAAGTCTTTCCTGACATGCTCTGTGAAGTCACTAGAAGGTTTATAAGGGGATAATCTGCCTATTGAGATACATGTGCTTCCAGAAAATATTACTCAGTTGCTGCAGTATTAAAAGAACTAAAGTTTTGATTCCACTGTTGTTTCTTTTTTTTCTCCAAAGTGTAAATGATCTGTAATTTCTTTTCTACTTTATCAAGGAACTGTTACAATAATCCAGATTAGGAAATTTCAAATTAATCTCTGTAAATTTTTATTTTGCTTAGTCATGAATTGTTATAGTCCATGCTGATCTCAACAAGTACACTTTTGAGATAAACAGTGCTCAACAAAATATCTCTTTAAGAGGCATTCTTTTTGATTATTTAATAGTTGTTACATTCAGTGGTTTGGTCGTATGATAACATTTCTTCTTTCACCTGGACAACTAAAATATTAAAGTAAGGAATAAAAACTAGAGGGGTGCAATTTACAGCATATGATACTTCTAGAAGAATTTTAAAGATTAATATAGATTGTGAATACACTCACGAAAGTTTTGTATCTTTGCACATTTCCAAAACTGCCAGGCAGTTGTCTGAATAATCATCAATAATATTCAACTAGTTATATCACGTGACTGATTCCAGCCTTCCCTATTTGTGTTGAAAATCGACCTTTATTTTTAATGTATTTCTAACTGTCCTAGTTTACTTTTAAGAAGCCAAAATTTTTTTTCTTATGAAATAAAATCTGATCACATAAATAAGTGGCATAGTCTGTCAAGCATAAACCATACTACTCATTAATTAATATTACTAATTCAGCCATTCCAAAGGTTTTTAATATGCCAATTAAGATATGTAATCACTTGGTGGATTTACAATATGTTTAGGATATTTAAATTAATGAATTTGCTGTGTCACTTACCAGCAGATTTTCAGGGAAAAGTCATCTCATGGGATCTAATTACCAAGAAAATCATTCTAAGTACATTGAGATGAAGTATTTGAAAAATGATCAATAACTTCCAGAATTAAATTCAGGTTATGTCACACTTTGTGTGACAAGTTCACTGGATTTTGAACTCTGCAGAGTTTTGAAACAACATTGAAAGGTTATCTTTAAAGAAAATACACTTGCATGCCTCATAGATTATAGGAGAAAATCAAATGCCATCTCTCCATAATCTCACAGAGCAGCCACTGAATCCAAATGAAAACTAAATTTACTGGTTTCAGAAGCAGATGATTTGTGAGTATGTTTTGCAGCAGTACAACAGTTGGTGATGGAAAGATCTTTTGCACCTTTGCTTCTCTGAAACAGTAATAATTGAGCTTCAGAAAAACAAAATCTAAGTAATATTTTGAAATCTCATTTCCTCTAAAATAAAACTAAGTTCTTAAGAAGTGTAGAGAAATTAGGAACTCATATAACAGTGTCCTTTCTAGGGCTCTGAACTGAGGATGGAAATCACATGAAAAAACATGGAAATCATGTCAAAGCAGCATAGTGACATGCAGTCTCCCATTCTCAATATGCTATAAGCTATTTACCTGCTTGAACTACTTTCTCCCTTCTGTTCTCATTAACTTTGCTAATGAAAAACATAGAAGGAGCATTTTTATGAGAACTTTCCATTTTAATAAACTATCCTACCAAACAACTGTCACCAGGCAAACAAGAAGTTTGTTAATAGGGACAGAGGACCTCTTGGTCTCTCTTTCTAATACATAATAAAACATGTGTTAAGCCTAATAACCCTGCTATCCAGCCCAGTGAAAATCCTGGACACAAGGGACTAATTCCCATGAGAGTCGTAGAGACTCATTCTTAGATCAGATCTGCAGAATTTGTTCCCCCAGTTTCAATATTTCAATACCCGCACAAAATATAAATATGGTAGCATTAAAAGTTGTATAATGACAAGTCTTTATTGAAGTATACAAAATCCACCACTGATTCATGGAATGTGCTATTTCTGCCAGGAATGAAAATGATGTGTTGATTTCAGTTGAAATATTCTTACTTGTGCCAGCTGCAGATGAGTTTCAGGATATGTAGAAGTGCCATTATTAGGCATAGTCTTTATGTATGATATGTTTTTATTATTACTCATTACTGATGTACACACCCTTTCTTTTTCTACTGCCATGGTATTTAGAAAGATGAAAAATTGAAAGAAGTAGACATTTTACTGCTGTGCTAGTCCTTTTTCTCTTTGTTCTTAAAAATATTGAGCAAAGGGTTTTGTTACATGTTTTTCAACTCTATTATCTGTAGACCATCAAGTTATATTCACAGAAATGATAATCAAAGAGAGACAGAAATAAAGTCACTTGATGTCGATAGCTTGGTCTGTTTTTATAAAAAATATCAGTGTATATCAGAACAAAAACAAGGGCAAAAAAAAAGGTGTTGTTGACAGGTGACCAGAGAAAATAACTTCTTGTAGGAAGGTTTTAAGCCCTGAGGATTTATTTGTACCTGCCGGGCTAGTGCTGGCCAAAGAGCAGAAATAATGATCTGACAGACAAATACACAACAACAAATAAGCCTGTGCCATTGCTCCTGGCAACTGTTCATTATTTAAAACAGTGATACTTTGAAAAGAAGCAAAATGCTTGAGACCTGCTTTTTGTATAAAGGTAATCGAAGCTACATTTGAAGACTGAGCAGCCTGAGAGATCTTTGAAAGTAAAAGGCAGTCTTCTAGAAACATCTCTTGTGATAGGTATTTGGAAATGGGATATGATTTGTTTAAAGTAAATCAAAAGTGTTCAAAGAACTGCAGGTCCCTATCTATAGCAGTTCACAAGGGGTTGTAGGTATCCATGTTATTTTGGTGCCATTTGCTGAACCTAACCATTCAGTTTAAATACTGGTATAAGTTACGTAATCAGTGGTCCAAGTTTATTCAAAGGATGTAAACATGCTAGGATAAGTTGCACGTTACTAGAATGGAGGGGGAAAATGGCGTACATGTCAGCTTTTCATCATATCCACCACAGAATGAATCAAAAGCAATAGGGACAGCATTTATTCTGTGTGTGACCTTCAAAAAGCTTGTTTGAATATTCCACAGGCCCATTCACTCAGGGAGTAAATAGTTTTTATAGCATCATTGAGTTGCTAGTTACATAATTTCCACCATGAAAAGTTGCAGAGGGAGCTATTATATTTGTTTTAACTTTTTATACCAGCTACTCCGTGTTTATGTTACTTGAACATGTTTACTTGAAAAACAACTGCCCAACTACAAGAAAGGAGCTTGATGCAAGATGAGGCAACAGCATTTGCTATCTTCTTCCTTTCCTTATTCCTTTTAACTTTTGAATGACCATATTGTACCCCAACAGTTTATCAGACTGACACATCTAGTTGTGTTACTGCCTGATGTGATGTGGCACAGCCAATCAGGTACTTGAAAGTCAAGTTCTAATTCTCCATTTTGACAGCAGCCACTCAGTCCCAGCATAGGTTTATTTTATTCTCTTTGTCTACTTTGCTTGGTTGGTATCACACTAACACTTATTTAAGTGTTAAATAACACAAGCAGAGCCAAAGTTACAAGCTTGTGATGACACTACTAGTACCCCACTGTTCCCTCTCACTGCTACGTGACTACACTGGCGTTTGTATGTTTCATCTAGACCCTTTATTTTAAAGAATAACAGGAAAACCACAAATGTATGTTTTTTCCCAATTCCATGTCATTCTTAATAATGCATGCCAATTACATTGTCATCTCCAGGCAAGTGCATACACACAATTTAGGTTAGCAAAAACTGCAGGTCTGCAGCTCCTACAAGAACATTCCCTTTTAATTTCTTTGTTCAGCATAAGTCATCAGCAGTACACTTCCAGCCCATACTTATTAGTGGGATGCTCTGCAACATTACAATGGTCTTATTAAACACAACCACCAACACTTTTCCCATAAAATGAGTGTCTATTTAAAACCTCTTCTCCTCCCAGTGACACTGAATTCACAGACACAAAAACTTGTGTAGCTGAAGACATGGCACTCCTATCTTCTGATGTTTGTCGGTTTCAGTTTTAAGTGAATAAAAGCAAGTCTGTGTAGTTTGAAGTCCCCAGGAATTCTCTCAACTGCAAAAATAGAAGCTCATGTTGCTGAGGACACAGCACACAGAAAAAAAAACAATATTCAGGAGATAAAACGCCAGCAGCACCTCAAATGGTTCAATTTGTTGCATTATTTTTATTATTTGCAGTAAAGAATGATGTGACAAAAATCAGTGATACCTAGAATTTTTAACTGTTGTTCATATGTGGTCCCAGTCTTGTGTGAATGTTGGTGAAAGTACCACTTTAAGCACACAGTCAAAAGATTTCTTTGCGGTGACTTAAAAAATAAAAAATCAAGTAATATTTTTCCCATTAAAAACAAATATTTAAATAATTTTGACTTTCTCTTCAATTACGTATAACAGTGCTCACTTTCATCCTCAGACAAGCCCCATACTTCGAAGATCAGCTTTGCACAAGGTCTGCAGGCAATTTCGAACAAGTGTTTGAAGACACCTGAAAATGGGTCTAACATTACTTGCCTCCAGGGTGGTTACCACAGTTATGCTCTCATCTAGTGCTTGTGCTAAAGATTTAACCCTATTATTGTATGGAAATGACTTCTGGGTACCTGCAGCTGAATTAAAAGAACAAAGGGGAATGGATTATATAAATTTTGTAAGGTATTTTAGTGGGTCAAATGCAGGGATGGGGACTGATAGAATGGCACAGATCAGTTGTGTAAACAACAGAATAGGAGGTTACTTCTATAAGAATTTAATTGCCTAACTCTGGGAAAAGAAGTTAAAGTAATATTTGCAATGGAAGCATTTTTGCTGAAATCTCTTCCCATCCATCAATCTTTTCCTCAGTAATATGAGGAGTTTGTTTTTATGAGATCTGAATTCGATTTTATTGTTGTAAAATGTAGAAGCAGGGATTACTTATGGTATGTCTTCATTTGGTTTGATATGTGGAGGAATTTTTTAAAGAAATGAACCCTTCAGCTTCTCTTTGCCTTGTGATTGCCTAACTTAACTGAGGTCACAAGGACAAATTGAGATTTAAAAAGGAAATCTATTTAGTTCTGAGGATCTGGGCACTGCTGTGCAGTTGCATGATCTCACCATCCACAATCTCATCCTTTCCCACAGACCTTCACTGCCTTTGCCACTTCTTCTTGCTGTTCTGGTCAAGCAGGGCCTAAGAACATAAGAAAAGGACATGCTCACACTTTTCCCACACTCATCCCACAATGCACAGCAAGCATCTCCAGTACGATGTGCATCACAGAACAAGAAGAATTACTCCTTTCTTTTCCTTCCTTCCTTCCACAGTTTAGTTATTAAACCACCAGGAATACCTCAAACCGCAAGTACAACAGGGGTAACTGAAAACAGATCATTAGGTGCATTCAGCAAACTTAAGGGTTATATCAGGAATAAAAACAGAAGCAGACCCATATAACAAAAGTGGTTTAATTGACTTTTTGGGCCAGATGTGGATCTACTGTAATTTCATTTACTTTAGTGGTGTTACCCCAGAGTGAATATGGTCTGTAGAAAGATTAGTCCTCTAGAAGAAAATGGCAGCTTCTCATCAGCCCCTATTTTGCTTTCTGAAAAACTGGCTATATGCCTGGAGAGCATGGAACAGGGCATGAAACAAAAGGAAAAAGAGCAATTACCGGTCAAGGTGGGTATAATTAGGCCTAAATCAATGTGATAGAAATTAAGTGCCTCATTTTTATAAGACAGGAAACTGCAAGACATAAACAAATTAGAGATTTTACTTTTTTTTAACAGTAATAGAGGCTCCTTGGAAAGTAAACAAACAGCAAGCACTAGGAAGGTTTATGTCACAGCATTAATTAAAATTCCAGCCAAGAAAAATACCTTGGATTTAACAAGAGCAATAAAAACATTTTTAAAAGAACATATGGACAAGCCTTCCGACAAAATGCTTACATTATTACAGGAAAAAATATGTAATAAATATGTGTGTGCAGAAGGAAAACAAAATCCTAAATGAGAAATTAGAATTGAGGAATAAGGTTGCCAGGACAGTATTACCAAATGCAAGAACTGAGGGTCTCTTTAAGCTTTTGACCGCCTCCTAGTCACAGTCTTGGAAACACTTTCATGGCTCCAGTACAGACTGTTATTGGGCCAGATCCTCCACCTTTTCTAACTGCATCTGGAGCTGTCAGGTTGTGACTTCTCCAGGGGACAGAGAAGGAAAAAAACATCAGAAATCTCAGTAGAGATAAAACAGTAGAAGCCTTCAACATACATCTGTTAGCTAAACTAGAACAAGGGAGGTGCAGATGAATGTTCCCTTCTCCAGCTGTGCAATAGAGGTGCTACTCTCCAGCAGGAGGAAAGTAACAGCTAACTGGCAGTGTATGAGGCATGTTAACCTCTTCCAACATCTCAGCTGTTTGCAAGGATTAACTGGAAGAGATGACATTACATAAAGTGATTAAACAGTCACCCATTGTTGAGGTTTAACCTGGGCCACTGGAGAACAACAAAACAACCAGCAGGTGGATCAGGCTGCTAAGTTTGAAGTGGCTCAGGCTGATCTGAACTGGCAACATAAATGTGAATTATTTCTAGTCTGATGGGCCCATGACACCTCACAGAATGGTTCAGGTTGGAAAGGACCTTAAGATCATCCAGTTCCAACCTCCCTGACACGGGCAGGGACACCTCACACAAAAACCATGTGGCCCATCAGGCTCTGTCCAACCTGGCCTTGGACACTGGCAGGGATGAAGCATTTACCACTTCTTTGGGCTACCTGTTCCAATGCCTCGACACCCTCACAGTAAAGAACTTCCATATATCTAAACTGAACTTCCCGTCTTTAAGTTTAAACCCATTAACCTTTTTCCTGCCACTACAGTCCCTGATGAAAAGTCCCTCCCCAGCATCCTTGTAGGCCCCCTTCAGATACTGGAAGGCTGCTATGAGGTCTCCACACAGTCTTCTCTTCTCCAGGCTGAACAGCCCCAACTTTCTCACCCTGTTTTTGTAAGGGAGCTGCTCCAGCCCTCTAATCATCCTCGTGGCCCTCCTCTGGACTTGCTCCAATAGCTCCATGTCCTTCTTACGCTGAGGACACCAGAACTGCACAGAGTACTCCAAGTGGGTTCTCATGAGAACAGGGTAATGGGGCAACAGCTTGGAATTAGAAGGTAAGAAAGCCAAACAGCTGCGATCACTTTCTAGGGAAGGAGGCATTGACAAAGTGATTGGAAAAGAGGCACGATTCCTCAGCCTCTGGTGGTGATGCCTGTCAGGCTGGAAGGAAAGGTATCCCTTTAAGGAAGATGTTTCCTGTCACCGAGGCAAGTCAGCCACTGTGGAGAAAGGTATCCAGTACCTGAAGGAATTAGCCATGCTGGTGGTGATTTATGATGACCTGTACAAGAAACAGTTACCCAAAGATCCACATGAACTCAGGTGCACATGACCATCTGGTGGTGGAAAGTTTGTACAGGGCCAGGACTGTCGTCGTTTAACCTGGAAGAGAGATAAAGCAGCTAAACACCACACAGCTGCTCACTCACTCCTGAGAGATGGGGAGAGAATGGGGGGAAAAAAAAAAGTAGTAAAATTTGTGGGTTGAGATAAAGACAGTTTAATAGGACAGAAAAGGAAATGAAAATGATAATGATAAAAGAATTAGAATATACAAGTGATGCACAATGCAAATGCTCACTACCTGCTGACAGATGCCCAGCCAGTTCTCTAGCAGGGGCCCCTGGCCAGCTTTCACCCTAGTTTGTATATTGAGAAAAATGTCATGGAATATCCCTGTGGTTTGTGGGGGTCAGCTGTCCTGGCTGTCTCTGCTCCCAGTTTCTTGTAAACCCCCAGCCTACTCACTGGTGGGATAGGGTGAGAAGCTAAGAAGTCCTTGACAAGTTTACCCTTGCTAATAGTGTAAACACTGATTAGCAACAACTAAAACATCAATGTGGTGTGAACATTATTCTCATACTAAATCTAAAATTCAGCACTATACCATCTACTAGGAAGAAAATTAAATCTCTCAGCCAAAAACAGGACACGCATTTAAACCCAAAGCCTCCACAACTTTTATAAGTCTAAATCTAAGCCGAGCATTTACCACTGAAAAGAAAAAATGTGTCACAAAGAAACGAATTTCTTTTGATAGTCATGAAAGAAGACACAATTTTATTAATGAACAGCATTTGTTATTTGAATTAATCAGCTGAACATTTTTAAAGCATCCTATTATACATTAGATGAAATTTGGCTGTTATTCTATGTTGTCTCATTGTGACTGTCCAGAGGAGCCAGCCAGTATTATCTTTGGTTGGATGACCATGCAAGAAGTTCTTTATTTTTATTCACAAATACCAATTTTAGAGTTAATTCCCACAACACTTACTATTTTTTGTGAACTTCTGCATAATCAGTTTTGTGAATGTTCCTGAATAAATGCGACCCAATTCAGATTTGTGTGTGTGTGCTGATTTACTCTCCTGGTTCTAATCATTGAATAAAAAAACACAGAAATTTTGGATATGTGGATTCTAAATCACATAAACATCAGAAAATTAAAAAAAAAAATGTAGGAAAATAATTTACTTTGCAGAGGGATTGCTTCATCACATTTGGATTGCTTTCTCATTTTTTTATCAAAGAACCAATAATTAATGTTAACTCTGTAAGATGAATACATGGTTTTCAAAATAGAATTTTATTTCAAAACAGAAAAAGATCAAGTGTAAGATATACCAATTAGAGAATTATTTCTCCTTGATATATCAATCATAAAACACTTAAAATGGTGATTAATAAATGTGAAAAAGTACGGTAAAGTAAGCAGGCATGATCAGGTAGAGTAACTACACAGGAAATAAGTAGGAAATGCTTGGAGAACAATTTTTTTGCGTGTACTACCTGAACAGTTTTTTGATTATTTAAGAGAGGAGTAGAAGACTGGTGCTACTAGGCTTAGAAAAGAAAGAATATTTATTTGGGGAGTTGTTTTATTGGAAGGAAAGAACAGAACTAACAGAGACTTTCACCACTGTCACCAGAACTTGCTGAAGCTTTCTTTTGTATTCCCCAGTCGCAGAAGTCTGGCTACACTGCTCCCCAGATCCAAAGAGTGTTTGCATCCAATCTTGCATTAACTTTCTTTCTCCCCAAGCTCTCCTAACTTGCTTCAGTTGCCCAAATATAGGTCTGTACTACAGTTTGAAGTGTCTTAGGGTATAAAAAGTAACCACATGGGTCTAAAAGACATAAGACCAGTGGAAGATCTATATCCCTCAGGATGGCGCCTGGAGGCAGGGTGCTCAGGTATGCCTGTTTATTTAGCTGAAGCAACTATGTTGTTCCTATGGTTTTTCAAGGTGTCCACACTAAATTTACAGGCTTTCTACATTTCATTTCTGTTATCATCAGGATCGTTAACCAGGTTTTATGATGAACTGAGATTTCTTCCTCCCTCCTTTTCAGCAAATTTTTTGAAAGGAATTGCATCAGAAAATGTGTATTACAATGAGAATTGTTAATGATACATCCTTAAGTATATATGTGTATCTCCTGTTGATAAGAGATGCTCAGCACAATGCACCACATTAGGGAGTACAATTGGCTCACATCAGTTAATGTAATGAATGTCACAGGGGCCACAGAGTTTTGAAAGTTAAGTGGTTGAAGCCTATAAATTGCAGCTGATTAAAACCTCCTTATTGAAAGATATTTGTAGCAAAAAAAAAAAAAAAAAAAAAGGCTTTATTTTCCCAGGGAAATTTTATTTTCCAAAACATGAAAAATACACTTCATTCAGTTGAAAATCCTCAGTGTTTTTTAACAAAAAATAAAACATTCTAATTTTTCTAAAAGCTGAAGCCATTTCACTGGAAACTAGAAGTGTCATTCCCTTCTTTTTTTTTTAACTTAAATAATTAGAAATTAGTGAATGCTTATGAAGAGCTGGCCTTTTCTTTCCTATCTCTCCTTTATCTCTTCCACATCTCTGTGTTCACCAACATGATGTCATCTAAATGTGAGACCACCTTTTTAATTTCTAACTTTAATTTTGAACAATACTTTGACCATCAGATGTAATTTACAATTCTTCAATCAAGGTAAACTAAACAAAGCTGAATATGACAACTCAGAAGCAATGAGCAATACTTCTGTTCCTATTCCATATTTCAGTATTAGCTTGTTCCTGATTTTTTTACTACCACTTCAGCCATTGAAGAAAACAAAACCCCAAATGCTTTTGTACAGATTCAGTTTCATAACTACATTCTGAGTGTTTCCTGAGTTAGAAAAGTGGGCAGATCCCCATTTCTACCCTGATTTGTGCTGCCATTATCATGTCTTTAACTTCAGTGAAGACAGAGGAACACAAATTAAGAGATGTCCTGATAACATTTTTATAGGTTTTTTTAAGTTTATACCTCCCAGGGGCCCAACTTTAATCAAACAGTTACAAACATGATGAGGCAATGCATGACATACCACACTGTAGAACTTGCCAGCTCCCAAGTTCAGACACTTGGGTCATGGGGATGAGGCGGTGATACTGGTCTATGATCACCACTTCCAGGACTTCTAGGCTCCCTGCCTAGACACAGACCAAGGTCAAGATACCCTTTTTAGTCCTTTAATCATCATTCCTTTAACTACACATTTTTTATAAATTCATAGGATAATTTAGGCTGGAAGGGAGCCATAGGTTTATTTTGGAACAACTCTCATCATTCAAAGAATGGCCAGTAGCATACAATACACTGTTTTCATAATACCCATTTTAGGCCTCAGCTTTTAAGGACTGTAACTATTAGCAATTTTATAAAATTATAAAGATAAATTGATCTGATATATAGTAGTAGAGTTTGGGGGCAGAAAGAAACAAAAAAGAGTAATGAAAACAAATAAGAGGAAGACCGTTTTTTCAGGAAGCTGTTACAAGTTCTTGTTTCTCCTAAAATATTTGCTTCTTAATGAAAACTTGCAGCTAATCCAAAGTATTCTGCAGTCTGGTTTTGCATTTCCCTTTGGAAGAGACCTTACTACACTGTTGTAATTTAACCGCTAAAACTTCCACACCAGAAAGAGGCCAGGGGCAAAGTTGCTCTGATTTTTGCACCGTCCCAGCACTGTGCTTTATTACTGCACGCCCTCAGGTCCCTAGGCTGCAACAGATATCAAAGTCAACTTTCCAAACCTATTTTTATAATAATTCAAGCTGGTTTAATGCTTTATTTTTTTAACATTTTCCATCTGTAGTACTTTTAATGTATGAAGTAAATTATATGTGAAAATGTAAAGTGGTCTAAGTTAATGAAAAAAAATAAAGAACACATGCACACATGAGGATTATAAGCTCTGTATTATCCCTTTCATTTATTCTGTGCAGCTGAATATCAATACAGGGGTTTTCATCTTATTCAGAAATGTTGGTACTATTTACTGCATTCCCACGTCTCAGTTTTACTCAAAGTAAATGTAAAAGATGTAAACAATAAATAAAGTTATTGCTAAGGTTACTTTTTTTAGGAGTGGCTGTTATAATAAGAAAAGTGATGCTATAAAAATGATATCTTAATGTTTCATATTTATTCTCCCTCAGTGACTTCTTTACCAATTGTGTTCATTTTACAAGTCAAAACAAGATTCTTCTCACTGCCAGTACTGCAGTTCCACATGTTACTTAGAAAGCAGGCAATATTCTTCACCTTTCTTTTTCAGTTATAAAGATTTTGGAATAACAACTATATCTACCTATTTGGATAATGGCACAGGAGGAAAAATACAAGGACTTGGAGTTCTACTTTGCAGGTCAAATAGCAGAAAACATGTTTTTGTAGTTAAATGTATGAAAGCAATACAAAACCTGAGGCAGGTTGGGACGCCATTTTGTGTCTTTCTGGTGGCAATGCCTTGACTCCAGCAGCAGGCCTTATGGTATGGTGAGCATAGGCATTAATGGAATAGTGATTTTAAACAATTATAGCAATGTTTAAAATAACTGAAATCATATTGTATAGTTGTGTTATTAATCAGCATCTCTAGCAATCTGACTGAAATCTCAAATGTGGATCTGGTTCAGAGGATGTCCCCGTCCCTCTAGTTAGTGATTGGGGAAAACAGTATACAGAAAATTAAATATGGTTGTTAAGGGACCAAGGCAAGTTTTGTAGACAGGAGTCAGGTCTTCCCTCCACCATAGTTACGACACTGGAAAAAAAGCCCCAGAGAAAATCAGTGACTGTTATGGCATAATTTCTATCAAACTAGTCAGACTCTTAGGGCCCTATTTACCCCTGAGTGTTATTGTAATAACAACAATTCTAAATGCAAAAGTAGTCAAGGCTCTGTTAAAATACTGTGTGTTTTGTTGGTTTCCATGTGTTCTGGTGGACTTTCAACATACATGTATAGAAGAAACAAGTGAATCCGTAATCAAGGGTACAGATTTTTTTCCACCCTGAATTGCTTTCTACCTTCTTCAGAGCAGGCCTATGTGTTTTTGGTTTTAATTTCTTCATCATCAGAAGTCAAGTGAGGAGTATTCCATTGCTGTACCTAAAAAGCATGTTTTGTTTACAGCAGATATGGTGCACAGAGAAAGACTGCTGGAACAGAGTCAAAATTAAGCTGTCATTAGAACGCTGCTTTGTCTTACTTTACAATATGTTACCATTTCTTCTAATTTTAGGGTTGCATATTTGAAATGTATATTTATATTATTAGCTGTTTCTTGATAAGAAATTATGTCTTCCTGTTTTACATGGACAGGACCAGAAGTGACTTCTTGTGTGAATGTAAAAACTTCTGTTAAAGTGTTAAATTAAAAAAAAAAATCAAAATCATTTAGCAGTCATTGCTTTGGGAATGATATTTTTTTCCCCCATAAATTTAACAATAAAAAGCCTGTTCTAACTGTGGCTTTACAAAATAGAAAATTTAAAACAGTTGCAAATAGCTGACACATATTTTTTAAAAAAAATAATTCTAACAACTAGCTTCTCTTGGTTTACTTGGAGTCTTTAAAAAAGCATTCTTTCTGCTACCTATCAGCAATGTAACTTACTGTTTGTTAAGCAGCCAGGATCAATTTACAAACCTTTAGTTAAAATGATCATTAAACAGAATAAATTAATGGCATATAATGTGCTGCTTCTGATAATCCAGTTTAGACAAAAGCAATATATATCTAACAAATATTTTCAAAGTTTCACTGAACTGTCATTGAAACAACTGCCATATTGATCATTCTCTTATTTCTTCTGCACTAAAAGGCTATATTTATATGACTCTAATCTCTATCAAAAGAATAATCTTTTCTTCAATAATCTTTGTTTTATCTGAGCTTTTAGCACATTTGAAGCACAGTTCCTTAGAGTCCAGAATTTACAAATGGCACTTTGAATGGCATACCTGGACTCAGTGCAAGCTACCTAAATATATGCATTTCTTTAACTACAGAAATCGTTCCGGTATATTAGAATCATAGAATTCCACATGCGACTCCAAAATTGTATGTGCTGGAATACTTTGTTAAATGTGTGTCTTAGAGAGAGGTGCTAAAGCTTTTTGCAGTGTCAAACTCTGATTACCACCCAAAGATCTTCTACAGATTTATTTGCATATGTAACACCTCAGCAAAAACAGTTCCATAAAAAGGACATGGAGCTGTTGGAGCAAGTCCAGAGGAGGGCCACGAGGATGATAAGAGGGCTGGAGCACCTCCCGTATGAAGACAGGCTGAGAAAGTTGGGGCTGTTCAGCCTGGAGAAGAGAAGGCTGCTTGAAGCCCTCATAGCAGCCTTCCAGTATCTGAAGGGGGCCTATAAGGATGTTAAGGAGGGACTTCTCGTTAGGGATTGTAGTGGTAGGACAAGGGGTAATGGGTTTAAACTTCAACAGGGGAAGTTTAGATTAGATATAAGGAAGAAGTTCTTTACTGTGAGGGTGGTGAGGCACTGGAATGAATGGGTTGCCCAAGAAACTTGTGCATGCTCCATTTGTGGTGTTGTTCAAGGCCAGGCTGGATGGAGCCTTGGGCCACATGGTTTTGTGCAACATGTCCCTGCCTAGTTAGTTAGAACTGGATGATCCTAAGGTCCTTTCTAACCCTAAATATTCTATGATTCTATGAAAATTCCTAGGGCTTAACTTCTCTCTTACTTTCTCCCATCCCATCCTCTCTGCTCAGCTCTAAAACCAGCTTGCTCTTTAAACTTCAGTGAACGAAACATTTTGCCCTCTCACAGGCATTGGTGCAATTCACATCATGTGCACCAGAATAAGCAAGAAACAAACTATGTTTACAGTGAATGCATTTTACTTCAGATGTTCAACCTTGGGCACTGGCAAGTTACCCTCAGAATCTCCTCCAGCTTGCCCTTTCCTCAATTTTTTTTTTTCCTCCCCTGGCAGAAACCTGTTTTCCCTTTACTATTGTTTTTTCTTTCATTTCAGCTGCCTTTCTTTCTTTCTAATGTACAGCTCACCCATCATAAATAGCTGTTCTAATTGCAAATTAGGTAGGCAAACACTGACTTGTAGCCATACACAGACCACCCAAATTAGCTGTAGCTCTAATCACATTTCACCTTTCCTGTCTGAAATGAACAACAACCAAAATTGGTTGCTATTAAAGTCCTGCAAGACATATTAAAGGCAAACTCACTAATAAAGTTTCACCATGTTTTTCTAAGCCATATTTATCTGGTTTATATTACTGGAATTTCTGATGTTTCTGTAGTGCTCGATCTTTGCCCCTTACTTTCATTTGTTTTCCCCATAGCTGAAAAGCTAGCCTAGGTTAAACAAAAAACATAACAGCTCTAAGTAGAAAGAGAAAATCAGATGCAGTGTGAAATATTTGAGTCAAGCAGCACAGCTAGAAATGCAAGCTAGAGGTGCTGTTCATTCATTTTATGTGTAATGCTGAATAAGCTGGAAGCTGTTCTCAGCATCCTTTGTTTAAAAGCTTAGTACCAGAGAAAGAATTTCAGCCAAGTAGTGTCCCACAGCAAATGTAAAAGTAATTTCATTCCTTTTTCATTTCCTCAGATTACAGGCAGTCAAGAATCATAAAAAGAAAGAACATGTATCCTTGAATTCACTGGAATGGGTGAATCAGTTCAGATTAAACAACAAACAGCACAAATTTTGACTAAAACTTCAGCCAAACACATTCAGACAGTCTAGGATACAAAGGAGTTTAATTAGCTTTGTATTATTTCTAGCTCATCATTTTGTCATTTCTAGTGAAATCAGACTTGGAAATACTAAAATAACAGAAAAAAGTATTCTTATGTTTTTTTCCAAAATCTAGATGCTCTTTGTAGACATACAGACCTAGGTAGGATATTTTTTGCCATCTGGCTGCATTAGGAAGCAAATGAATTCACCCCAGGAAATTATAAGAAATAATTTAAAAAATATTTTAAATTGCATGCTGGAGCAGATACGTAAATTAGCCCTTTGTAAATGAGCTTGATAGAGTACTGATAGATGGATCCATACCTCTTTCCTTGCTAGAACTGATGTACAGTGCATGTGTCATATTTAAATTCTGCTATCTACAGAAAAGCTATTGTTTGAATGTCAAGCAATTCATTCATTTTAGCTTTGAATACAGTGTATTATATATGAAAATCTAGTAAATCACAAAACCAGACAAAGCAGAGCAGTTCACTATGTCGGATTGCCCATTTGCAAAGGTTTGGAACCTTTCTGAGCTTCTGTTACTATGTAACTACTTCTGTTACTCTGTTACTGTGTGTTGCTGGAAGCTTTTTTTCCAAATGCCTCAGGATTAATTTGCTATCAAAATGGACGACAAGGATTCACACACCAGATAATGATATTTTTAATTCATGATTTATCATGTTATGTGATGTCAAAAATTAAAGAAAGTTATATTAATTCTGAGTGAAAACATCCTTTCAGTGAATAGCAATCAGTTCCCACATGACTGCTTTCCAGACAAAGGGTGAGGGTGCATGAAATATTTCTCCCAGAAGAAAAAAGCATTTTCAAAACCTTGTGAGGGAGTTTGCAGGAAGAAATGTCTGGAATGATAAACCGAATGCAATCACTGTTAAAACAAAAGAGAGCACAGCAGATTAAAATGTTTGTTTAAAATATAGAAATAAATCTGACATCACTTTTCAGTCTCCTTCATTCAAACAAGGTAATATTTGTTGCCAGCAAGTTTTGTTCCAGTGGGGATGGGATAAAAACTGTGGGCCAGACTGAGCATCCTTTTTTCTCATGGAAAACCTGTGGATGAAATAATATGTAAAAACTGAGAGAAATATTCCACAAAATCCATCTTATTCCTGCTAGTTCTTTTACTAAAGTCAGAGGGACAAGAAGCAGGGTAAACTAAACAAAATGACAACAGAATGAATACATCTCAAGCTACTTTTTTAACCTGACACATGCAGAAACCTTAACCCATAGGCCCTTTAGCATTTGTTGAGAACGTAAAAAGGCACATCAGACTTCCCATTTACAAAATTAATTTTTATTCTAACACAGAAGTAACAGACTAGAAAAAGCTAGGTCTGTCAATAGTTGAAATTTGCATCTGATGGAAAAGAAAGTCTTAAATAAAAGGCATGAAGGCAGTCTACCAGTTGTCCACTAGATCCCAGCATCGAGGATATCTTTTCAACAGTTCTTTCCACTACAGCAACTCTGAGTAGCTTCTTGCATCAGGTAAGCTCTATGCAGACCTTTCTGTGCTCCTGTAAGGGGGTCTTTATTTCCATATCCTTGGAATTTGAGCTCTGCTCTGCTCCCTGCTGCATGTTGCCTCCCTGTACCTCTTGGGGTCTTGAAGGAGGTACTAGCACTAGCAAGTCTGTTACTCTTGGGTTTCTTCTTTGTAGCGTCATTTTGCCCTCCAGGATCTGAAGACAGTATCTCCAATTTTTTTTTTTTTTTTTTTTTTTTTTTAATTCAGGGTATGAGTGCATACAGTTTCTGAGTTGGAGCACCTGAACAAACTTTTTTTGGGATAAAAACATAAATGCACCTACTGAGTCACATACACCAAAGGACATTCAACTCACAGAACTGGACTAGAGTTTATACAAAGCAATTCCCTGCAATGCAGACAGCATGGATGCTGGGTCCTCAGTGTCAACTGTTTGACTTATCCTGGACCACACTACTTGCTTAGAGAGACAGGCCTTCCTCTGCTCGGGTGATAAAAAGCAGTCTACTACCCTATATTCACATGAGGTTTCAGCGTGCCTCAAAATATTCAGGAAAAAATGGTCAGGTAAACTTCCTCTCAGCTGTAATGATAGAGAGCACAGTACATTGCATTTAAGCAGGAAACTGAACACAAATCTAGCAGTTCTAACAACTGCCAGCATTTGTTGCATTTGTGAATACCACACTGCCTTGGAGAGCTTCACTGTTGGCTAGAGGATTCCTTGGGGAGGTAGAAGTTCTGGCTCAGATCACTCTCTTCAGTTTGCTTTCCCTCCCCCTGCTGGCTATCTTCTCTTTCCTCAGAGAACTCATACAGTACCAGATGTTGGAGGAGAGAGCATAAAGCATTACCTTCTTCCTTCCAGGAGATAGCTAGGAAGTTGAAACTGAGCTGCTTGACTGTCATTGGACTTGTATCTACCCTGGATTTGGAGAAGGCTGAGGTTCTTAATGACTTCTTTGCCTCTGCCTTCACTAGCAAATGCTCTGACCACACCACCCAAGCCTTGGAAGGCAAACACAGGGACTATGAGAATGAAGACCTTAGGCCCATGGTAGGAGAGGATCAGGTTCAAGACCATCTTAAGAACCTGAACGTGCACAAGTCCATGGGACCTGATGAAATCTATCCGCGGGTCCTGAAGCAGCTGGTGAATGAAGTTGCTAGGCCACTGTCCATCATATTTGAAAGATCATAGCAGTCAGGTGAAGTTCTGGATGACTGGAAGAAGGTTAATATAACCCCCATTTTCAAGAAGGGGAAGGTGGAAGACCCGGGGAACTACAGACCAGTCAGTCTCACCTCTGTGCCCAGCAAAATCTTGGACCAGATTCTCCTGGAAAGAATGCTGAGGCACATGAAAAACAACGAGGTGGTTGGTGACAGCCAGCATGGTTTCACTAAGGGGAAATCCTGCCTGACCAATTTGGTGGCCTTCT
>NW_009925886.1:63822-64611 GCF_000696875.1 Nestor notabilis | reverse complement strand
AGCCACACAGCTTGGTGTCGTCGGCAAACATCCGTAGAAGTTCTAAACTCCTATGTTGTAAAGACAATAAATACTGGCCTACTTGGTGGGATCTCAAGATACAACAAATAGATTGTTACTGATAGATGACCTGATTCACAAAACCTGACCTGTCTCGTGGGTCCTGTGATCATGTGGATGCTTTTTTTTTTATTCTGTTGTTGTTGTTTTAGATTTTTAGAATTTTCAAGTTTAATTTAAAGCACTAACAATTCTAATAAAAAAGCCATACTTTGCCCTTTTTCATTAACGAAATATACGAAATATGAAAAAGGATGCACAGAATTCTTGTTTCAAAACCTGGATTTAATCTCAAACTTCTTAGGTCTGGAGTGCTTGAATCCTTGCTTGTGATGTGGGCCTATGCCCTGGTGGCAAAATTTTTGCTTTCTAATTTAGGAGAATCCTAATTAAGCTACAAGGAACCTGAAAAGCAGTAGCTGTGAGAATTGAATATTATGCTTTCCTCTTTCTTGGGGCGATTTTTTAATCCACTTCTTTTGGGAGCTTTAGAAATGATACAGTCAACGTTTCTTAAAGAGGATATGCAACAACAACAAAAAGGCATTTTAACTTGGGGAACTTCTATGATTTGTTTCTGAACGTTGACTTCCTGACAGTTTTGAAATATGTACAATTTCTCCATGTATCTTTTGTCTCACTCTTGACACGAGTGGGTTTGCCTTTGCACAGGGACCTGGATATACTTGGTGGGTAATGCGGGAAGATGGGGAAGTCCGATGTGTACCT
>NW_009925886.1:58885-63529 GCF_000696875.1 Nestor notabilis | reverse complement strand
TTTATAGGGATTGGTCCATGGACTAGGGAATGATATCTCTCTTTGGGTGTGGGTGTAGGTGTATATATATGTATATATATATATCTCAAAAGCAGTGGTATATTGAAAAATGATGTGAGATCTGAGCATGACGTGAATGGCATGGAATAAGGGGTGGTCCGGGAGCGGGGGGAGGAAGGGGTGGATACTGTCCTGGGTTCAGCTACAGCAGTCATTTTTTCTCCTTCTTAGTAGCTGGTGCAGTGCTGTGGTTTTGACTTTCAGCCTGGGAACAACGCTGATAACACCGATGTTTTTAGTTGTTGCTCAGTAATGTTTACTCTGACCAAGGACTTTCTCAGTCTCATGCTTTGCCAGAGAGGAGGGGGAGCCAGGAGGAAGCAGAGGCAGGACACCTGACCCAAACTGGCCAAAGGGGTATTCCATACCACAGCACGTCATGCCCAGTATAGAAACTGGGGGGAGTTACCCGGAAGGCCCAGATCGCTGCTCGGGTCGGGCTGGGGATCGGTCGGCGGGTGGTGAGCGGGTGTGTCCTTTTCCCTTGTTATTCCTCTTATCATTATTGGTGGTAGCAGTAGTGGTTTGTATTATACCTTAGTTACTGGAGAGCTGTTATCTCAACTCGTGGGAGTTACATTCCTCCAATTCTCCTCCCCATCCCTCCGGGAGCGGGGGGAGGAAGGAAAAGGGGGGAGTGAGCGAGCGGCTGCGTGGCTCCAAGTTGATGGCTGGGCTTAAACCACGACAGTTGGATAAGGGAAATACCTGTTTAGATTTCGTTGCTCTGAGGAAGGGGCTCTGAGCTAAGTAAAAGACTGTTTTCCAAAATAAGAACTAGAGCAATTTGTGCCTTGTGCGTGTGAGCTTGAGTAATTATTTTATGAAAAATCACCTCTCCATTTTAGTGCATCCACTAAACTTGGGACAAAGCTCAGTTCAGCCATGGCTGGTCATGCAAAATGGTGGGAAATCATCTCTTCCTGATAACTTCTTTCTGCAGATGTCCGGCACTGACTGTATATAGGAGCAAGTCATCTAAGAAGTAAGATCATGTAATTCATGAAGACCAAAACCGATTAAACTGAGAGAAAGGGTGCAGCAGTCACTGCTGCAGCCTAGTTATTGGTGTAGAGCAACCTGTCTCACACCTTGGTCATGTACTTATGGATGGCTTTTACTCAGCAAAAAAATTCTCCCCTTTATTATGATTAAATTGTTTTTTAAATCTTTTGTGTTTCAGAAACAGAGTTTGAGTAACACCACTGTTATGTAGCCTTTTTTTGAGTCAGACTCTGAGCAGTTGTCTATGAGAAGATATTATGCATTTTCTGTGGAAGTAATGATGGCAAAGGACCATATCAGTGCATGGAAAATTTGGAAACTAGGAAGCTAGAAGTGTGCCTTAATTGCCACACAGTGAAAGACTTTAGCATCCAGCAGTGAGTTTATGGATAGTCTAATTTCTTATTAATCAGGAAAGTGCCTGTTGTATTACTGAGTGAAGTGGGGTTCCAAAAATTAACACTGTTTAATTGCCCAGCTGGAATTGTAAACAGTTATCAAATCTGACTGCTAGTATCACAAATCCGTCTTTAACATGGATTATCATGCTTCATCTCGGGCAGGGTAAAAATAAAAGCTGTATTTGACTGTAGAAGATAAACAGTCAATCGAATGGCTGTGATCTCAGTGCTGTCTAGCTGCATAATAGCTCTGCAGACTGAAATAAATAGGGGAAATATTAAATTAAAAGGGTCTGAAAAGCTGAAGGAACTTGTTCTACAATTTCCTTGTTAGATCAGTGTTAATTCCATTGGTCCAGTTCTCCTGCTGCACTTAGAAGTGGTTGATACTTTCCTTCTTAGGTTTCATAAGTAGAAAATTTGGAGTTTATGTTTGCTTGTGTGGGCTGTTCAAGCACACAGGCAAAACCTGGAGTTTATGTCTTTTTCTGATCTGGGCAATGAGAGACATGAGAACAGGGATCCCTGAGCAGGTCTGCTCTTGTGTTTGGGTCAGCCTAGAGGCTGCCCTTGGCCAGCTGTATGCAGGAGAGGAAACTTTGCCAACCACCTTAATCAGCATTTTACATCAACTCTGGCACCCAGTTTGTGGGCAGACCTCTCTCAGGAGCTACTCTGGCCTCTCTCTCATACAAGTCTTCCTTACTGGGGATGGCAGAGACTGTGGCACAGGGCAGGGGAGAGCAGGGGGGCTGATGTGCCCCCTCTCACCTCCCAGGGGTTGTTGGAGACTCCACAAGGTGCAGACAGTAGAAGAGCTTGTGCTGAAGGCTCTGCATGCACCTGCAGTAAGGTGAGACTTGTTCTAACGGTGAAAATGGAGGTGATTTTGGGATCCCAAGCTTGCTGCCACTTGCCTTCCCAGCCACTTGGGTTGTCCAGTGCCATCAGGTGAACTGCAACTGTGCTAGGCTGATTTCTGCATCTTCCCCTTTAGTCTCCCCATGGGAACACAGGGTCATCTCCAGCTCAGAGTGAGCAAGCTCTGAAGGGACTTAAATTCCTCTTAGACATTTTTCATTAGGATCTCAAAAACACTTGCAGACATCTCTAACTTCAGGATTGCGGAAGCACAAGCACCAGTCATCATCTTACTTATGAAGGCAGACCTGGGACTCAGAAGTAAATAAAAGAAAGGGCCCACTTCTTATCTGATTACATGATGATATAGAACCAATTCTGTCATGGCATGGATCAAAAGTACGATAAATTCAGAGTTGAATAGCCCTAAGGGACCTTTATACAGATTTGGAATAAAACCTTCTGGAAAAGTGGATTTTCTCGCCCCCTGTCTTCTCCTTGACCTACGTCACTACACTTTCATCTGCCCTCAGGACTTTCCTGAAGCAATGTTTCAATTATTGTAAACATCATTTCATTTAATCCATAATGCTTCATACGGAAATATCAGGGGTTTATGTATTTCACATTTGTTAGATTTTCAAAATAACCAGTTTATCCTCCTCAGGTGTTTTCAAACTGAAAAGCTTTGTGCTTTGTTGAAACTGTATTTTTGACTTTAGAATTCAGTTAATGGTAAGATAAACCCTGAAAGAACATATTCAAAACAAACCATTTTAGAAGTATTTAAAACAGATAATTTGTCAAGTCTTGTATGGATTTTGGGAAGATCACTTTTATAAGCCTTTTTTCAAGATTTTTACTTTTGTTTAATTCCAGATGGAAATAATTCTTTGACAGTCAATTTCTTTACTTGTAATACAAAAAAAGCCTTTGTGTATTTGTAATTCCAATACCAGAAACTTCAAAATTGTTTTGATTCATTATTCTTGATAAAACCATACACTGGTGTGAAGCTCATAATATTCCCATGTTTACAAAATTCAATAAAAAATTCTCAGATGGCTATCAATACTGTGAAACTGAAACTAATATTTTCTACTATGAACAAAACTGTTGCTTTTCAATGGTAATCAAAGAATTGGTGACAATTTGATTCAAGCTTTCTGGTGATGCATTTTAATTTTCTCTTTTTTGACTGTGTTAGGTAACTTTGCACATTGCATAGGCCTGAGGGAGTCCGAAATCAAATCCACCAAAGATGGTAGAAAAGCTCATATCGCTTTCAGAAAACATTTATGCTGGGCTCACCAGCAATAAAGTGTCAGCTCTTCTAGTTGTGCTGTACTGGTCAATCCTTTTATAATTACTAAACAACAGCTTAAGAAGAGATGCAGTAACATTTCTGTCATATTTTAATCATATTTCTTTAGTGGCAACACAAGCGTGACATGAATGCTAATAAAGGGCACAGCTGTCTCTGTGGTGAATTATTCTATTAACATACTCTGTTTAGCACAGACAGAAGAAAATCATCTCTCCTCACTGTCTTAGAGCTACTGTTATAGCTCTGGTGTTTTCTGTTGTCTAAAAGCAGCACTGGCCATGTGGACCACAGATTATTTGAAGCTGATTCCCAAAGCACCTCTCCTGACATCCTTTCATTTGCAGTCCCAGTAGGTATTTTCAGTAAACCTTCACATTAACAAATGTATATGTACCCTTTTTGCTTGGATCACATACACATTTTCCAAAAAGAGCAAGTCAGCTGATGTTGCACTCCATGAACAGTTCCAAATTGTAAGGTAATTTATTTCAGTTCTGTTTTAAATGGAAAGAGGGCACAGAAATAAGTGCCTAGAGTGAACAGAATGAATGTGATGCATTTTCTTTGCAGTTTCCATGTTTCAATGTCAATTGAAAATGATAATTTTCCCCTCTACAAAAATATATTCTGAAGTTCTTCTACAGGGAGAGTTTATGTTAGCTTCTGAGCCATCAGTCACTGATTATAATTTCAAAGCAGTACTAATAGCTATTGGTATTCATTTCACAATAAGTTTGACCATAGGGGTTTGGGCTAGGGATGTACTAAGACAATTAATCACTGAGGATCATTGCAGATGATAATTTATGTTAAATTTCAGCTTAGCAAGGATAGAGTTGCTGTGTCAGTGCCGTGGCAATATGGAAATCTTTGATGGGTATTATATTATTCTCTGCTTTCAGAAGGAATATCAGTGAAATGAACATTTGAAATAAGATATTAGTGAGACCAAAGCAGTCATGTCAGTGGGCTGCATGAAGAGATCCTTAA
>NW_009925886.1:26322-58854 GCF_000696875.1 Nestor notabilis | reverse complement strand
TCCTGCTGGTTATGAATAGTAATTTAGTTACACAAAATAAGAATATCTTGACAGTTTGCAGTGATATTGCACTGTTGTGGTTATTTCTTATCAGTTAATGGAACACTTGTAATCTTAGAATCATGCTTTTCGTGTGATCATACATGTGGATGATGTCTGGAAGACAATTATCATTTGTGGTACTCCTGATCTTTGCTCCTTCTCTCTCTCCCTGTCCACACACTGCACTAGCTTTACAACTTACAGTCTTCAGAGTAAGTCTCAGCATTCATTCCTGGCTGGTGATATTATGTTAGAAAAGCAAGAAACCTCAAAGGTGGCACTGCAGGCTGCCAGGCTCCACTTGTTTCCTCTTGAGAGACCTCCAAAGTAACTCCTGCCCCCACACCCTGCTATTTGCTCAGCCCAGGATTCTACTGCAATGCCCTGTATTAAGAGAAGTCACTGGTTTTTGTAACCATCTCCTGGCAGATGAGTAGAGGACAGTGGGGATGAGTGAAGGAAGATCCTCTGGGTTATCAGCAGTGCATGACACTCCAGTGGTAGCTATCTGAGCCTGTGTTGGACAGCCTGTACAGCATTGGTTTGTCCCAGCAGCTCCCAGCAGCTCTGTGATGGTCCAGGGTGCCCTTCCCCTTCAGGCTTCAGAGCTTCAATATGTTGTGGTGGCCTTGACTGTCCCTTTGGCACGTGACCCCATTGCTGATGGTGCCTGGCACTGACAGAGCCTGCCAACTGGTACAGGCACAACCTTTGCTAAGGATTGGCAAAACCAGGCAGTTTACTGTGTTTCTGATTGCTTGTGGAGACAAGATAAACATTATTGCCCAACATATGTACACTTTGTTTCTGACAATAACTGAAAAGCTCACTGTCGTTCAATAGATGATGCTTTTGGCCTTCTCAGTGACATAACAGCACTGAACCTTTCCAAAAGGAAAGCTCTTGACTAAAACCCAGCTAGAGACAGATAATCCCTATGGTCTGTCCTTGGTCTTCCTTCTTGACTCAGTAGAAAATGTATAGTTTCACATTTCTGGATATCGGGCCATGAAAAAGTTTGCTACAGTTCATATAGCTATTCTTGCAGGATACCAAAGCCCTGTCTTAAGCAACCAAGTTGACTCCCATTGTGCTTACCTTCTGCATCGACAGGAGCTGGGTTAGACCCATCTGATAAAGGTGTTATATATAACGGGAGTGTATGTTGTCAGACTAGATTCGCACAAATAGCTGGAAATTCATAAAACTTGTGCCTAAGTGTTTTTGAAAGTTTTCCTCCTAATGAGGAAAACCTTGTTGTAATGATACAATGTAAATGATAAAAGTGAAAACAGTTGCTAGAAAGTAGGCACTGTATTCTAATCTTACATTTTTAGCTCTATTGCAAAATACCTGTGAATTTTAATTTTCACAGTCTGAGTTGCCTAATAGTTTTCAGATCTTCATCACCCACTTTCAAGTGTATATTCTTTTTCATCTCAGAGCAAAAAGGTTTCTGCCTGTTTTTTTCAGCATTTTCTTAAATTCCCATGTGCACATGCCAAACGCTGAAGCATAATTATATGATCTCTAAGGTATTTAAATCTCCTTATAATTCAATTAAAAATATTTGCTGTGGATTTGTTCAGTGATAATGGAACACAGGGCTTTGCATTCATTTAGTGATTTAATTGAAATCAAGTTCTGTCAAAACAAGAAATGATGTTGCCTAATAGATTCTGGGCACAGATTAGCTGATCTGAGTGGGCCTGTTCCCTCAACAGTTCTGCTTTCTCAAGAAATTGCAAATCCCACTGGCGATTCTTGGGATTTTCCCTCAAAATTTTTCCTTTATGTATATGAGCACAGACAGGCAGATTGTATGCCACTTCACAGCTTCATTTCTTGGAATTAAAGCTCTTTGATTTGCATCCAGATAGCAACTATCCTCATACCCTTTTAGTAAGCAGCTCACAATGCACAGAAATATGCTTCCATGTCTTAGTCTTTCCCCATTTTGTTCAATCCCTTTTATATCTTGTGTAATATAGTTGCAGTCTGTCCATTAAAAGACTTTTAAATTACCAATATTCTTTGGCTTTTCCTTAGTCAGTGCACAACACTTCTTCAAAAAGAAGTTATGCAAAATTAGCATCTTCCCTTGTTAAAATATAAGTGGACTGAGTTGCATTTAGAGTCCCTGAAGTTATCTACAGTCTGTAGATTAAGGGGAATCCTTATGTTAGATGACTGGACCCCCATTTACAGGTCTTAAGGTATATCCCTCCCCCACTGGCAGAGGAAGCATTTTAAGCAGCTCTAACTCTCTGCCCTTGTTGCTCCTGCAGCACAGATCAAACATCAGGTGGGGATGGATTGTGCTCCCCTTGGGATGACCGACTGTCCATTCTGCCTGCAAAAACTTGTGCCAATGTCCTTGCTGACAACAAAAAGGAAATGTTTTTCTAAGTCAGTAACATGTAAATGTTTTTCAAAAGCTGATGCTTTTTCTGGTGGCAACATCTTGCTGGATATTTCCACTTGCTTCCAGAGGACTGCTTGCAGGGTGAGATTTTAACTCAGTGTAATTATCAGTCAGGCAAAATAAGGACAAGAACTATACACTGGACAAGCAGATACATCCAATGTTTTAAATGCCACCTTCATTTTATTTCAAAAAGTTTCTTTGACTATCAAATGAGGATGAATGACTTCATTCTCATTTCTCCCCAGTCAAGTTCTTCTCATCTCCTTTGAAGCCCCTAATGGTCCTACCCAGTGTGGAGGAAGAAGTCACATCATCAGAAACAAGGTAGCAATTGAAAATCCTTGATAAAGGTCTAATCTGGCTGTCCTTTCTCTTGTGGAGTCCTCCGGCAATGTTGAATGAAATTGCGTTTTCTACATGTCACACCAGCTCAGTTAGCTCAATCACGTGGGAAGCCTTTGTATGCCAGGGAAAGTACACAATTTATCAGAAAGGCTTTTAGATGAACTGACCTCTGCTGAAAATAGCCATTGACTACAAAAGCTTATTTACATACTCTGCTGTATATTAAAATAAACCTTTAATTCTTTGTCACAAATGGGAGGAAGGAGTAAGAAGCCATGCGATATGTAGCAAAGGGTCTTTTGTCAAGCTTTTGCAGTGAAAAAGTGCAAAGCAGCCTATAGAAATAACAGTGAATTAATCTGGATACTCTGGATGTTAAATCAGACAATTGCTTATGGCAGCATGAAAAACCTGATCACCTAACCGGTTTTATCACCTACAGTGTGGGTGTAAGAATCAATAGGAACATTTTCCCAATCTTGCCTAGTGTATTGGAACAAATCAGTCTGAGCAGGTCTTTGGCTTTGTAAATGCAGGCAGCTGTCAGTCTTCAGTGGGGGAGTTGTGCTTCATAACAATGTATGAATGTGGGAAGTAAATCTGTCACCTGCCAGTCTGTCTGAAATGTGCATAAGGTTCCTCACTTAGCCAAAGATCGTTAATTGCACACAGTGACAATGTGTGGTATTTAAAAGAAATGTTAAGCAGGTATTTATGAGAAAGTTGAGCAGAGAGTGCATTCTGCCCCTTGAAGAAGAATGAGAGATGGTGGAGGAACTAGTCTCTGGAATAAAGTGTGCTGATTGTTTTCTTGACAAGGAAAATTACTCAGATCTTGGTGGAAAGCATTTCAGCATCATAGGGCAGCAAGAACTTTCTTTGGCAGATCAGTGTGATATGCATCGTAAATGAACATTAGCAATAATTATCAGTTTTACGTTCTGTTAAGCAAAACTCCGTTTTTTGTTCTCATTTCCTTTCCACATTCACATATCCTCATTTTACAAAATGATAGATTCTCACAGAAAATATTGCATGCCAGGATGAAAGTCTAAAGAATTATCTGACATTTCTATGAAAAAAATTAAAATCAGTTAAAATATTCAATATCCAGTCACAAGATGAACACGCAGCCCCAAACCTTTTATTATTGAATTTTCTGCAAATCACCTGGATTCAGACCTGGCTGGATTTTTAACTGGGTTCCATGCAGAAAGAGTGCATAGCGCATGTCATGACCCTGGCAGGCTGTGTCCTACTGTGTTTCTTTTCCATCTGGCATTTGATCAGCTAAAACCCCCTGGGGACACCGGTTTTGTGCTCTGCAGGATTCTGCCCTGCCTGGTGTACTGGTTTGTAACTGACACCTACAGAAGCAGCCTAGATACTCTTTTTTCAATTTGCCCAGCATTTCCTCTCTATTGCCTTGTCTGTTTTTCCAGAACAGGCCATTTGCATTAATTTGTGTCCATTTATACTGATTTATTAGTCATTCGTATTATCCTTCCATATCCTGTTGCACCAATTAAATTGTTATGCCAATTAACTTGTTCTGGCTAAAACTGTACAACTCCCCTGGCTTATTCCCCATCTTTTCTGGGGACTGACACACTTCTTTCTTCTTCATTCTTCAACCTTCTTCTAGGCAACTCTGTCTCCAAGTATCAGTTTCCTTGTCCAGTTTAAGCTGTTCCTACACATGCACAGTGGCCTTTTGTCCTTTTCCCATTACTCTTGTTTAAGGAGCTTGGTGAGAGAGCATCCATCCTTAACCAATCTCTCATGAACATCTTCCCATATTTGAAGAAGTAAAGCTTCCTGAGAGGGGAGACCCACATCCACCCCTTCTGGAGAGAATGGTAAGCCTGTCAGCTTGTATCAGAGCGAGCAGTGTCCTGTGTGCTCAGTTGGCTGGAGGAAGCTTGGCCACCTGAGTACATCCTCCCTCCCATTTAGCAACTTGGAAGGCAGGACATGAGGTGCAATTCAGATCCAGCTCCCAGATGGACATTTCACTTGCCTCAGGATGGAAGCACTTACCATTACTACTATCAGCACCACCTCTCCTGGGAGAGGAGGATGTGGGGTGTGTAACTTCTCCTGTTCCACTACAGAGAATCACCCTGAATTTGCCTCACAGCAGAATACCAGTTAAGTGGTTCTTTCTGAAGGAGGAATGTTAATGGCTTTCTAACCAAGGCCAGAGGAATTAATGTTCCTTGAGAAATAACCAGCTCCTCTTTTGCTGGTACTATTCCATGCCTTGGTACCTGGCAAGCTTATCTGGATTGCTTTAAAATAAAAAAAAGATTAAGTAGTTCTGTTTCTGAATAAGTACTTCCAATATAGAGTATTTTCTATGGAGAATTTACTAAAGCCTGTAGAATTTTGTCATAGTTGTAAAGATAGATGGGAGTAAGAAGACTGAGTAAGAAGTTACAAGACTAATCATACACCTTCCTGCAGAGAGTACTTTGATTAGTTACAGAGGCAAAAAAATGTAAGAAATGTCTTAAAAGATAATTTTACTATTTTTCCATCAGTTTAAGCTTGGGTGTGGTTTAGCATCATTTACAGTTAGTACATCTATTGTGATCGGAACAGATATTTTTTGTCCAGTTGTCAATTCTATTGATTTGCTTATTTGATTCTCTGTTTCTGGCTAAGTGAACTGTATTCAGCTGCAAAAATTGCTGTTGTCATTTTGTCATCCAGCCAGTTCAGAGAGGTGAAACTATTGGGAGAACTCTTGATATCATTTTCCTCCTAGTGATTGCAACTGGAGTGCTTAAATCAGTGCTTCCAAGTAGCTATTTCCTTTCATGAACATCAGACTTTTCTTCACTAACTGCTGCATGAATTATGCTTCAGTGAAGTTGATATGTCTCTTCATTAAAGATTAACTCTGTATCATTTCCATATAGCTCAAAGAACTGAAATATCATCACAGACTTCATAATAAAGATTTATTCCAGGTAGGGATTTAGCCTTCAGTGATACTTTTTGATTTCAGCTCATTTGCAGCTTGCTGTAGTGCTCAGGGAGGCAAAACATGGCTGTGCAGTCCCAGGAATGGCTCAGGATGCCCAGGGATGGAGAGCAGCTGTCTTCCTGCTCCTCCCCTGACTGCAAGAGGGAATGAGGGAGGGAGACACTGCTGTTTTCCACATCTCTGCCAGCATCCTGCAGTGTCAAAGTGGCTTCTCCAGCTCACATTGTCATTTACATGTTCCCCAGGGTGATGAAAACACTCAACCATTGAATTGTGTGCTGGTTTTCTCTATTGCCATTTTAGAACATAGATGATCCTATGATGAAAGAGGGGTCCTCAGCAGGGTTTGGGCCTGTGGCTAAAATGTGACACAATAAGAGAATGGCACTGGAGCAAAGGTGCTGGAATAGCAAGTCGTAAGCTTTATAGCTGTCAATAGAAGAGATATCTTCAGTACCTTTTTATTTCTTTCCTTTTAACTGCTTTTTCAGTTTATTAATATGACTTTTTCAGTATGAAAGCTCATTTCTTCTCATGCTCTGCATGTTCAAATGAAGACAATTCTTAAAGTACGTGTATAAAGCCAGGTGTTTCTTTATCTTGGAGTAAATATGCAACTGAATGTGAATCAAAACACACACAAAATATCTAGTTAGAGCAGATGTTGAGTCATTCTAGGAAGGTGAAATCCCTATCCTGAGATGGCTTCCATTACTAGTATAATGACTGTTTCCTTAAGATCAGCTGTTTGCATGTGTGATCTTCATTCAAGCTAACGAAGAACAGAAATACTGGTATTTATGGGCACAGAGATGCACTGGTATCCCTTTCGGAAAGATTTACAGGGTACCAAGCCTGAAGGAAATAAAAAAGGGCCCAGAATGAAGTGATGTTTTGATCACTTTCAAATTGTGTTCTGATGAACCTTGATGGCTTATATTTGTCATATAGGTTATTTTCCAACAATGAATAAAAGGCAGGATACAGAAGTTAAATTGCTGATGGAGGCAGGAAGGTCATTGGAAAGTCCATTAATCCATTCCCTTTTTTCTAATAACTGACAAAAGCAGCAGTCAGATATGATGGCTGAGTTTCTCCTAGTATGTGAGTGGTGTGGACTCTTATCTGAGCAGCATTTGCTTCTCCTTCATAAAAAAACCCACCTGTAAATTTTCACAATTACCTATGTCATTTTGTTCTTTTATTAAATACAGATTCCTTCAGACGTGCTGCTGAGACTTACTGCATCAGAACTGTGCTTAAAAGTCTTGTTTATGGTGTGGCCAGAAACTGTCCTGGATTGTGATGAAGAGCAAATAGCATAACAAGAAAAAGTCTGTCAGAAAGTGTTTAATGCTTTAGAAATTGACTTGACTGCTACAGATATTCTGAAATATTTGCGTTTTCAGAATGCATCAGGGTTGGTGCCTTTATATGAACCTCTATTCAAAGAAAATCTATTGGCTCGAGCACCCTGTTACGTCTGTGGTTTTGCTTTGGCAGTCTCTACTGTGAAGCAACATTTAGGATTAATCTTGATCCAGCTTAGGGAAACTGGCAGTAGCTGTAGCTGCACCTATGCAACATCCTGGCAAAAAGAAGGGAAGTGGCATGTTTTACCTCTGGAGATAATATTGTGTCTTGCCTTCCAAATTTTCATTGTGATTCATGAAAAGTTTGTTTTAGCAACTCTGCTGACTGGTTGCAAATTGGTGGGGATCTCTCCTGCAAGCTTAGCAGCACAGGTATCTACTATTGACAGAAATCTGGTCTAGTCAAGCATTACCTAAGAAGTCTAGTCTTAATTCTTCATGTAGGTGGTCTACCATGCTTTTCCAGTATCTGCAGATAAAAGTTGTCATTTACATGAATAACACAAAAGCTGTATTGTACTTCTATTATCATCTGCTATAGCTGATATGTCTTATGTGTATAAAGTCTTATGTATTTAAAACCAAAGGCTTCCGATTAATTTCCCTGGAAAGATGCTGGAGACATCACTTTTTTGTCCTGCTCCTCAGGTTCATGGCCAGTGATGGCAATGATGGTATTTCCATCCTTTATAAAGTGTTTTGAGGCCAAATTGTGAAAACACCCCTTTTAGACCTCAACATCATTATATAGCAAGCACTTTGTAGCTGTGAAATTTGAAGGTTTTATGATTGTTTTTATTTTATGCTTTTTTTTTTTCTGATACAGAATGGACAGATGGGTTTGTTTCCCTGTACTATTTATATAATATCAATATGCATTTTGAATTTAAGACATGACTGCAAAATCAAGGACAGGGGACACTGTGTTTACAAATGACATTTAACGGCTGTCACAAAAATAATAGTCAGCTGAAATTCACTGCTTTTGTTCAGATAGTTGAAACTGCCTGAATTCTGCTCACTGGGGCTCAGGGGCTCTTGCCAAAGTAGAAGGGGAACTTTGATATGTTTGATTGTAGTAAGCCAGAAAAGGCTATCAGTGCTCTAGTCTTCGTAAGTATTGAGTGATGTCAGTATGTAAGCATATGGAAAGAGCTCCTCCCATATCACATCTCTGTTGGATTTTATAAAGCTATCAGTAGGGTGGGAAGCATTTCTGACACCACCACAAGAAATTACAGCTTCCTAAATCCCATTGAGGGCATTGGTTTCCTGGCTTTTCAACTTACCACCTCAGTGTCCCGAGGCACTCTCTTCGGGCCAATAAATTGTACACCGCATGAAAGGCAAAAATAGACTTCTGTTTCTTTCCGTCTTTGTTTTCAGAAGTCAGCTGAACATGAGGTGGTGGGATAGGTGTTCAGTATAGGCTGTATTAACAAACTAATTGGAGGCTGGGGTTTGTACTTTTAAATTGTTAGCAAGCTTCCTTGAGTTTTTTGCCGATGTGCCCCTAAGTCCTCCCAGACAGTGGCCAAGCAAGGTCGAGGACCGGCTGGCATCAGCAGCCATTTCAAATAAGCTGGAGGTGGTGGGTGAAAGTGTAGTTATAAGGATTTGGGTTGTGCTGTAATACTTGGTTTCTGGGCCACAGAAGAGTCCTCATACTATGCTGGAGAGCTCTGTAGCTCTGACTTCACTACAAAAGTGTTTGCATCTCAAAATTATTTCTTAAAGGAACCAACCAACAGGATTTTAGGAAAGAATTTTAAGCCCATTGTATAATATCTATGGTTTTAAACACTACTTGTATTCCTATGACATTGCCTATAGATGGAGACCAATATGGGCAACCTACTATTCCATTACTGAGTGCTGTAAAAGTTCACAGACTGAGCTGAGGAATTTCTGATCTCATCTGAAATGACAATAAAAGGCTGCACTTTACAAAAAATATAATCATAAAAAAATCATGTAACAATTGCACAGCTTGAAAAAAATCATGTTGTTCCAAGTATATTTTTTAAATGAAGGCCATTTAAACAAGAATGAATGAAGTCATCTTCTAGTCTTTTCGTGCTGTCTTTCATGTTTTGATAAGTAAAATAAAGTTCTATAAAATGCCAGAAGAATCCTCTTCATTAATGTTTTACTTGTGCCTTGTTTAACCTAATCTACTTTTATAAAGATTTTTTAATAAATTTCAAGAAAATGTCATTCTTTGATATAAAATTAACTTTTAATTTTTAAGAAAATTTGCTCTGAGTGGTCTCAGATACAAACAATTGAAAGCAGTGTTCCTGAAAGCATTTGTTTCATTGAATACATTACTTTTCCCCCACTTATAATGTATAAACATTGCTATGAATTCTGGATCTGTTTGATCTTTAATGAGCTTTGCAGGTAATTTGCCAGGTTTGTTGGCATTATACATAACCTTGATTTGGCAAAGGAAGAATAAAAGAGAATTACATTTAAAACTCTGTAATTAACTGATAAAAAGGCTGAGTTTGGGGCTTCCAGTTCTACACTCACAGGAGGAATAGATTCTTCAGGAAGAAATAAAAAAAGTAATATTTTTTCCATTGTGTGCCATCCTCTTTTCACACGTTCATAGAACATTCTATCCCTTCTAAATGTTCTCATGGCTAGGATTCCTCCCTTTGCAGATCCTTGTGTTGTGACTGTAAATGTAAACTGAACATTTCATTTGTGAATGATATGTTTAATATGTGTGAGAACTTGGTTATGAAAAGAGGCTGTTAAAATCATCACAGAGTGCATAGCAGTTACAGTAGTAGTTACCTTAATCTGTCTAAACCAGCACAGAATCCACTCAAATAGTTTCTTTGACTGTATCCCTGTGACACATTTGCAAAGGATGAACTTTGCATATAGCTCTCCTACTGGCTTTTGATTTCCTTTTGTTCCTCTAAAATGTTGAAAGTCCCCTACTGTGTTTGGTATTGTAGCAGGAAGAGAAGAAAATAGACATCCACCCTCCCTATTACAGAAGTGGCTTAGGAGAGCTGACACACTTTGGAATACTGTTAGATTTCATGTCATGCTCCTTGTGTGGCAGATTTAATCTGGAGTGTTCAGTGGAAAATTGTTATCTTTTTTCTGGTATCAAGTTGAAAAGCTGGCAACCATTCACAGCACTGGAATAATTGAGGTTTGGTGAGATACTTCTTCAATACTTCTTACTGTCAGCACCACCGACAGCTTATGCTAAATTCAGACTTTGCATTCACGTGAAGGAAAGTCTAAACTCAGTCTTGTAACTCAAAATATGGCTGGGTCAGAATATGGCTGTGTCAGATCTTCCCCTATGTCAAACCTTCCATAGCTTTCTGCACAGAATATACTCAGTTTTCTTCAGTGCAACTGCAGTACAAACCTCTGGTTTCCAGTTCTGAGTACACCATCATCTGACAACTGTGCAAAAAATCATCCTGGAGACATCTACAGACAATTTACTTCTCTTTTGCTGTCAGTGTATCTCAGAAGATGGGCTTCTAAATTATCTCCGTCAATTCTTAAAGTTCTGTATTAAGCTTTGAATTCCACATCCACCCCCTTTTTATAGGAAGGGGCCACAGGTTGTTGATTCAGTCAGCAAAATTAAGCACCATTTTCTTTGCAGTGCTCGCTGTTACAAAGGGATTTCTTTGTCCATTCAGAAAAGTGTGGTGATGGAGGCCTAAACATTGTCATCAAACATTTATGCTTCCTTTAACTTTTCTGAAAGCTTCAGCTGTGCTGGGTCTTTCAAGTACTTCGTAATTCAACTATGTTATTTTCTTAGCTCATTTTACCCCCACACTATGTGTTTTCCATCACTCAGTTGAAGCTGAGGAACCTGACAGAGCTCTGCCTCTTTTGACAGCTGAGTCTTAACAGACCAGCACTGTATAGTGTGAGCTGTGGCACACCACAGGGCTGCCAGATGGCTCCTGCAAGTCACCAAGCCACCCGTAAAAACTCAAACACCTACAAAAGGAGAGAAGGAACAGGAAAGAAAAGCATAGAGGATTCCAATACTGAGAGATGGAAAATTAAGTTATCCTTTTGTTTAGCTGAGTTGAGAACATACTACAGTACTAAAGTAACGGACAGATAGTAGATGGATCAGTGGTTGCCAGGGAAGGGCCCTCTAAGGACCATGTCAAGCTACTAAGCAGTGGCGTGTGTGATGGTGCTGGATGATGTTTTAAGAGAGATGAGGACATAGATGATGCTGGAGAGATGGATTTTGACTTCAGTAAGCCCTTTGTCTTATGCTAAAACAAATATTCCATATTTGTTTTGATATTGATAAAAGGAACCATTGAGACCTACTTGGTGATACTGGAAGCAACTGAACTGTGCACCTTTGATGCTTGTACAGAGGAATCCCTGTCTGTTGTATGTCAACATCAGGGGTTGATCTCAGAACTACTGGGGCAAAAAACAACAGCACTTGTGGGATCTGAGCGATTGACAGCTGAGTAGGAAAGCCTGCTGCACTGATTGCTCTAAGAGTATAATTTTAGGGATTTCCCTGTTTATAGATTCTAATCACATTGTGTTTCACCATAACTTACCAATGTTAAGAAACAGGAGGAGAACATGACTGTATGCTCCTTTATCATGAAGCAAAGTAGATTGAGTGTAATTTCTCTTGCTCATCTTATCTTTGTCATAAGAAATGATAGCTGCAGGGCCTTTTGTTTGTGTTCATTTCAAGATAAGATTGTTTCCATAAAGGCTAAACACCCTGCTTTTGTCTTGTTTCAAAGCAAAAGTGTTTCTTATAAGAATGGCTTATTGCAGTATATTGTTGTGCTTCATTCATTCAGGCTTCAGTCCCCAGATACACATTATATCAGAAGTCAAGAAGAGATTAATCTCTTCTGAAATAAAAATACAAGAAAAAAGATACAATATTAATCCATTTTTGTGATAAGGTCATGTTTCTAATCTCATAGATATTTGGGATGGCATGTACATAAGGCTTTTGCATTTCAGATCTGCCAAATACGTGGCTCTAGTACAACTTCCTTAGGGAAAACAAATACATATCTTTTTAACAGGTTCTCGTATCAGTCACTGTGAGTGAATGGAAAGGGAGAAGAATTAATATGGCACAGTAGGTTGTATGTACAAGATTAACTGCTTATAGAGAGGGAGAAAGATGATTCTGCTCTTGTTTTTTTCATTGATTCAATAAATAGTTACCTGAAGCCTGGAAAGAACAGGCAAAAGTGGCTGCGGACTCTGAAAGTTGCATATAAAAGAAAATTATTATGGTCTCTAAAAGATGAGAGATGAAGACAGGGTTTAAAAGTAAGACATCTTTAGAAATAGAGGCAATTACAAAGATTAAAATCTTAAGGGAATATAACTTGCTGAGTTTTCAATAAGTCAATCTAGAAGTGGTTTTGGGGCTGTTGGCACCTCTTACCCTACTGCCTTTAGCCTAAAGAGTCTTCAGTTTCAAATCCATCAGTGATATAGGTAATTATGAAACCAATGTGCAGTTAGCAAGTACAGGTGGTGAGAAGAGCTTCATGTTGACTGTTGCTCCTCTGTGTTAGAGAAAATGGAAATCACAAGCTAAGGTCACACAAAGACCAGTTGTCAATACTGAACAGTTCTCATTTATCAAACATCTAATTCAAGTGCCTCTTTGACCACTTGGTTGCATATACTGCTGTACATGCAACAGATAAACATTAATACAATGAAGTTGTTCTTTTTAAAAAGCTGGTATTAATTAATCTCCTTGTTAAAGAATAAAGTTTAAGAATGGTAGTTGCTAAAACAACTGTTTTGATGTCTTAGAGCCAGGAGGCTTCTTTAATGGTTTTAAAGAAGTCTTTATTTCAAAATGTTAGTTATGGTTTACATCTGGAAAGGTAAAAGTAGTGAAAGGATAAAACTTTTAGTGAACTGACACAAAACTTTTTCTTTTTGCTGACTGTGAATAAAAATCTTTGAAATTGCTTTTCCTTCTGAAATGGGCTGAGAGAAAACATTCAAACCTCAAAAATTCCCATGGGATGATGAACCAATCATCTGTCCAGACCTATTTACCCATTACATATTGTAACTCTGTAAACACAGATCACGCCTGAGAGGTTTGGGCCTCAGGCAACCACCAAGAAATCCTCATTTCTCACATCAGGTTCTGCTAAGACTTTTAGCGCTTCATCTTTTCATGTTGTGAACAAAATATAGTCTTCTTAGTCATGCTCTTCTTTACCATGAATATAACAAGTATGCACAGTTTTCAGTTACACCAGCCCACATCAGTAACTTTGCTTTAACGTACTCACATTTTATTTTGATTTCTGAATAAGTGGGTAAATCACACTTGGGAGGGGTGTTTGTATCTGAAATGTGAAAGTCTAGGTAAGCCCATCAATTTGATGGATTAAAAATTAGAATGAAAATATGCAGACAGTTGAAAATTATTTCTTTTTTCTTTGGAACAGATGAATTGCAGATCCTTACAGTGTGGATAATAATTCACTTTTAATCTTCCTTTCTGGAACATTGGACGGAAGGGAGGGAAAGTCTGTGGATATCTCCCTTGCTAAAATGGATGACTACCAGAAGAAAAAAGCAAAGACCCAGTTAAGAACAAAAGCCTGTCAGGCAAATTCAGGAACTGCTATTCTCCAGTAAAAGGGTGTTGTTTTGCTTTTGTCCTTAGCAAAGCTGAGGGCGCAAACCAGGCAACTTCACTTGCAGAGGGTGAAAATCTCTTTTGCCTCCTCTTTTCTTTTTAAGCTGTGCTGATGAAAACCCAGTGAATGTCAATACAGCAGTTGAAGCCTCCTGTTCATCAATCACCTGGGAAGAGCTCAAGCACTTCACAGGTTCATGCTTCCTCTAAACATTCCTAGAGCAGGCGAGAGAGAAAACAATTTCATTTCCCATTACTTGAAGCCACATTTTTTTTTTCCTGAGCAATCATGTAGCTCAATTGCTTATAGGGTATAGCCCAGTGGGGATTAAACTGATAAAGTGTACCAAGCACATTCTGCAAAGGCAAGGTGAACTCGGTTCCTTGAAGTTCTTTACTGTGAGGGTGCTGAGGCATCCTGGGGGGAAAAGTCATGTTATAAAGCCAGAGAGTCTGGATGCCTCCAGTTCTTCTAATGCCTGTGTGGCTAGAGCACAGACCTTTGTGGCCGTGCCAAATGCTACTTCACCTTTTCAAAGCTGGTTTGGTAACTCATCCAATTTGGAGAGAAAATATTTAAATGCAAGGTGGAATAAAATCTAAGGAGAGGAAGCAAAATAGTTTTTCACTATCTATATCTGGACATAACACAGAAAAATAATAGTTTGGGGAATAACATTCAACACAGATAATGTTTGATGATTGTTATTTCCAAGAATCTGGAAGCTGTCTCTTTGGGATGGAACACCTGTGACTTTCAAATATAAATAATTTATTTAATATGAGCTTGAAAATACAGGGAAAACTATCAGCACAGATTTCAGGTTTGGTAATTTCTGTTATTACAGCTTTGTGCCAAATCAGCCCTGTTAGGGGAACTGGAACAGATCTGACAACCTGACAAAGATAAGGCTCCCACAGGTGATGTTCCCAGGTCCAACCAAGCAGTGAGGCTGAGCATGTATTCCCAGTAAGCACATGCACATATACGCAGTGCATAAATGCATGTGCATGGCTGGCCATTCAGATTGACACCCATACACACACAGAAGACCCATATGAACACAGACGGTACCAGGGGCCTCATTCTGAATGCCATATTGTGTCTGACACCCTTAGGCAGCAAACCCCAGCAGTCTGAAAGGTGCTCCAGCACTGATTCATTGTGATGAGTTTCATGCCTGGATGTTAGGGCTGAGGGTCTCCTGGAACAGGAGGGGTCTGGACATGGTGTCCCTTCCTCTGAATCTTTAATTTGGGTTTTCACTTGCCCGTGTGCTCCTCTCTGCTTGTGGAGATGGGCTTTTAATGGGTTGATGTTCATCAAAGCATGCTTGATGATGAGCAGGGTATTATTTGGGGTTCCCTCTCCATATGTCTCTCTGCTTCTTTGCAGGCATGAGAAATAGCTTTTAACACATAATTTAACAATCCCAGCTACCTCTTTTTAGCTGTTATATACCCAGTCTTAACTATTGCATGTGCTTACAGTATCACCAGCTTTGTTCTTGAAGCTTATGTTTTCATCCAGATACCTTCTAGAATTGAGGCACTGGTGTACTGCAAAGATTAAAACTGTGCTTGATCCACAGATTTTCATAACAGGTAAAGTAAAATTCATTCCAGGACTTCATCAGTTCACTGGATAGATCCCTGCATGCAGGGTGAATAAATAAACAAAATCCAAATCCATAGGAAATTTTTAAAGCCTTAGAATGTTTTTAATGAAAAGAACTGTGCAAAATGAAAATATATATTAAATCCTTAGATTTTTTTTACATGAAATACTCAAAACAGCTCCAAGCAAAATGCTATGACTTCATTTCATTGGCTGAAAGTTTTAATGAATTTTGACTTAAGTTTTAGAAATGCTTTTGTTCTCCCTGAGACATTGATTTTTCAGTGAATTTACCATTCATAAAAAAAAATAAATGTGCCAAGCTCTAGATTACATGTGCTATCATAACATTTATCACATACAGAACAATTGTTGTTCTAATGACTACCTTTTATTTAAGAAATGTTCATTGCATTCAGCTGCCAACTTGTTCCCTCACAGGAAGAAAATTCCTGTTTGAAGAAGGTTGCTAACAGCTAAATGCAAAACCCCAAAGGCTGTGCAGACCCAGTCTCCCACCAGAGACATGCCAAGGCTTAATGTGGGCTCTCCACTATGTTTACAGAGCTGCCCCCAGCTCCTGGGAGGCTGCAATACTTTCCTCTCCCTGCTGACTGTATCTGGATTGGGATCTTCTATGCTCTTTTCTAGTTACAGGTCTTCTTTTTTCAGGAAGACTTCCTAGGTCATCCCAGAAAGCCAGCCGTATCCTGGGCTGCATCAAAAGAAGCATGACCAGCAGGTCAAAGGAGGTGATCCTGCCCCTCTACTCTGCTCTTGTGAGACCTCACTTGGAGTACTGTGTCCAGTTCTGGTGTCCTCAACATAAAAAGGACATGGAGCTGCTGGAGCAAGTCCAGAGGAGGGCCATGGGGATGATAAGAGGACTGGAGCACCTCTCATATGAAGATAGGCTGAGAAAGTTGGGGCTGTTCAGCCTGGAGAAGAGAAGGCTGCGTGGAGACCTCATAGCAGCCTTCCAGTATCTGAAGGGGGCCTATAAGGATGCTGGGGAGGGACTCTTCATTAGGGACTGTAGTGGTAGGACAAAGGGTAATGGCTTTAAACTTAAACAGGGGAGGTTTAGATTAGATCTAAGGAAGAAGTTCTTTACAGTGAGGGTGGTGAGGCGCTGGAAGAGGTTGCCCAAGGAAGTTGTGAATGCTCCAACCCTGACGGTGTTCAAGGCCAGGTTGGATGAAGTCTTGGGTGACATGGTTAAGGTCCTTTCCAACCCTAACTATTCTATGATTCTATGATTCAGAAGCATTGATGGAGATGTCACTGTATTTCTGGATGTTTCTAGGACCAGGCCAGCTGAGGGATCCTGCCCCTCCAGGGTCTGCAGGTGCAGAGGTGTCAGAGATGTCTGTCTCCTACCTCCTGATTTGAAGTATAACGTAAGACTGCAAATTAAAACTTTATTGATTGCAAAGTTACATCTTCTTAGCTATTATTATTGTTCAAATTCATTCCTTCTCTCCCCGACCATACAGTCTATCCCAGGATAACAACATAATAATTCCTATTTTATCTATCGAACTACTCCAAATTAGGCTGACCATTACATTAAGTTCCTCATACAATTTCACTGAGCATTTCTGAGAAGAGCTGAGTGGAAAAATGGCACAACAATAGATGTGTAAAAGCCAACTTAACAAAATCCAGCTGTTCCCTGAATTTAGAACTGTGGTCTCCACCATTTTGTGTGAAATATTGCTTTTAAAAACTACCTCAAAATAGCAACATAAAAATATGCACAATGAAACCATCACATAACAAGGAGAAAGACCCCATAGTCCTGAATTTCAGAGACACTTAATATTGCTCATCCAAAATAGAAAATTTTTAAAGTGGTAGGTGTTGAACTTTTTGAAGTCATTCTTATTTCAGGAGCCTGGTGGTGTTGGAGGTAGACAGGCGTTTTGTTCAGTGGCTGTGAAGGCCAATTTTATGTCTCAGTTTCAAACCAGGGCAATCTAAAGCAGGTCTCCGCATGACTTTGCTGGCTCCTCTGCCCCTCTGGATCTGTGCTGAGGATGTGCTCTTGTTGCTTTCACAAAGCCTTTGGCTTCACAAATGTCCCCTCTCACCCGCCGCTAAATTTCCTCCCCATTGTTAGACCCATTTGTTCCTTGCCACTGGTGGCTGCAGCAGCAGGGAGCACTTGGGTGGAGAAGATCTCATGGAAAAGCAGCTGCTGTAGGCTTCATGCTGTTTAATCCTTTCCAGAGCTGGTCTCATCTCCTTTTTAATGCTGTCAGTCATGGAGCCAAATCAATGGTTACGTTAAAAATTGGGGGGGGTGAGGGGGGGAGGCAGGGGAGGAATATAAATCCTAGCAGAGACAAAGGCAAATAAATGAGGAAACAAAGCCCAAAAAGGAAAATACAAGTGAGATACTCTGTTTAAATTCCTAATGAAGCATCACAGTTGGCCTGTTTCAAGTGACAGGATTTAGCTGAACTCTGGATGTCCTGAAGTTAGTACTGTTGCTGAATCAAAGGGAGGCACCAAGGTGCTTATTGCCCCAGATCCAAGTGCTTCATGTTACCTACAGGAATGTGTTGAGCTGCTTGGTGCTGATTCCCTCTCCACTGTAAGCTCCTGTGGGGATGCGTCCATCCCCACATACGAAGCATATAAAAGCATATGAAACAAACAGAATGCTCCAGTATTAGGAATTTTCTTACAGGTCTTTTAGCTGTTCTGGTGTTTAGAGACCAGGAACATGCTCCCACTGGTGCAGTCCTGGGCCTGTTTCCAGAAAGTGGCTGGTGTCTGAAGCCTCTCTGTAAGAAGCAAGGTGCTTCACAAGTGTTATTCTGGCTGGGGAGTGCTGCTGCTACTTCCTTTTGCTGTCTGGCATGTGTCTTTGCGCATACATGTGCATGAAAACACGGTGCAGCTGAGGGCCTTAAAGACTTGGGCAATGTTTTTTGGTTTTTAAGTTTCAGGGCAGTCTTTCTGGCAATTTCTGGAGAGAAAACAAGAGAGAGAAGAATATAAGTAAAAATAAAAGAGCTTTAGGGGTTAGCACAACTTTTCTTTGTGAAAATGTAAGATAGTTTTCATTTTTGTTACAGTGAAGGATAAAGGTGAACTCCAAAATGTCCCAAATTGTCATGAAACAGAATTGCTGTGCTCTGGCTACTGTGTCATAAGGGAAGGTTCTCTTCAGCTCCCTGTATTTGGGAATTGTCTTTTATCTAAAACTCAGAAAACTTTATATGCTTTATAAGCTTTGCAACCTATCTGTGTAGCTGAGTTTATTACAAATCTCATTCATTTTGAGCCTTTCTAAGCTCTTGGGCTGAGTGTTATTTGGTGGCTTGGATATTAAAGGACCACATTCAGGAGCTGAAGAAACAAAGAAATTAATTTGATTTTCAATGCTGAAGTTCAGAAATCAGGGATATGCAGGTTTTCACTATAAGAAGTAAAATAAAACCAAATGATGCATATAAAGTCAGTTGCAGTCATGCCTTAGAGACTGAAACTGAAATGCATTGCATTTGTCTTGGGGCCACAGAGCAGGAAAGGGGAGGAGAGTTTTAGTATCTTAAAGCAAAAAAGCCACTGGAGATTCTACTTTATCTGTAGCAGAGCAGAAGAGAGATGAAACAGGCAAAAGACTGAGGAAGAGCTAAAAGTGGTTTTCATAGAGTAACAGAATGGTTTGGTTGGAGGAGACCTTAAAGATCATCTAGTTCCAACCCCTCTGCCGTGGGCTTTATTCTTCCAGATGTTTGGGATTTCTTCACAGAGTCCTTTGTTTCTGTCAATTGCCAGCCATCAATCCTCCCTAGCCTACCCAAAACAGGTTGCTATAAATTGCTGTAAGCACCTAATAGTAGAGGATTCTCCATAATCTGTCCAAATACTTTGAGTAGATGTAACTGGTTACTGGAATAGCTGAGTAAAAAACCCAAAACATCATCAGTTTGCTGATGCTGTGCTTGAATTTTTACAAAAGGAGGGGGAAAAAAAAGAAGTGTGTTTTGTGACAGCAGGTCATACACTATATATTACTTTCACTGGCTGATATGGTAAAGTAAAAACCAGGGAAGTGGGACAGAAGGAAGAGACTGTCAGTGACATCCTAACACTGAAACGCTGAGACTGCTCGGGAGAATTTTTCCTTGAATAGGGAGAATTGTGACAACTCAAAACACATCAAGATGTTTCTCACCCAGGAAAACTCCTCTCCCACCCTATTGTTCTGCTGGGGCAATGGCTACAACTGGATGTCTAAAGTAGGTTGGTCCATTCATGAATACCACCTTCACATCAGAATTTTGAGTTTCTGCCTTAGTGACAGGCTCAACATATTTGCCTCCTCTGGTCACCGCTTATCATTCTGTCCCTTCCTTTGCTCAGCAAACAGCAAAGGTGAAACCTGGAGGAGGTCTGCCTGCAAATAAAATAGTTGTGCTGGCTAAGTCATGATTCGGAGAGCTTTGAAAAAGCAGGCAAATGAGCAAATCCCCAAGCTGGACCAAGTCATCTGTAAGCTAATTGCAAGCAACAGCCACTCCTCACTGCTTGCTCCTGGCTTTCTGGAGAGAGAAGCACAGAATGCAGCCATCTTCTGAAATAATACACTACTCTGATATTTTCCATCTTCAATAAACACTCTGGAAAAAACCCCTGACCCCTAAGAGACCTAGTGAAATGCCATGGCTTGACTAAATGATCAAGGAACATGGAATGAGGCAGATCATGGAAATGCACTTTCTGTAATTTCCACTAACCTTGCATTTCAAGCACTGCTCAGCTGCAAAATTGAGCCAAAATTTCATATCTCATTTGAAGTCAAGTTTTGAGAGCAAGAATGAGACTTAAACAAACACTCACTGGTTCATAAAACCAGGATTAGCTCAAGGGATGACCAGCCCAGTACAGCCAGTAGCCACTCTGCTAGCTGAGCTCTGCCACGTTACAATACGAATACTGCAGACACAAAGGTTTGGAGCACTTGACAAATAATATTTTTTTTTGTGAGAACAATTTCAAAACTAAACAACTCTGAGTAATCCGGGGTTTTACATTCATAAAAAACACACAGTGAGATAATCAACTTCAAAGCAATGTTTGAAGTTGGCAGGAAATTAATAAGTACTGCCATGAATCTGTGAAACTCTGTTGTTAGTCTTCTGCAAGATAGTGTTATAAACCATGAGGTACAACTAGAAAGCACCAGTGACCATATTATACAGAATATAATAATTCCCCTCCAGTTTACCATGTTTCTGAATTTATCTTCTAGCTAGGAGTTATTCTGTGCTCCTTAGGGCTCATCTACCTCCCACATATTGCAAGAAAGCACAACTCATATATCAGAGCATCTCGCTAAAAAAATATCCTTCATAGAAGGGCAGTTCTGAAGATGAACTCTCTAAAAGTATCCTAAGGCATCCTGTGAAGTGCAAAAGTAGTATTATAAAGCTAATAATAGTTTTTTTTTTCTGAACTTGCTGATAAAACAATAAGTGTCATTCTTCATCCAACAGCAATTCTCATTCCATTAAACACTGGGGAGTCTAATTTTCCTTAGCTAAGCTGAATCTTTCCTACCTAGAACAACTCCCGTGAAATGACATGTGACACCAAGAATTGCATTTACAATTCTTTTAGCTCTTTAATGTCTCTAAAGATGATGATCCCAAGCAAGTGTCACATTTGCAATATTCATTCAAGCATGTATAACAATAAGAGTTAAGGAAATGCACTTTATTTCCATTCTGCTACACTTGACTTGGCTGATATTGGTCCCAGAGAGAATTTTTTAAAAAGACAGATATTTTCTTCATTTGTTTCTATTTAAGTGGATGAATTTAACTCTCATGAGCTTGAGGGAAAAGTAGCAATGGTAGTTGAAGGAGAGCATGTATCAGGCAAGCACAGTTGGGAAAGCCTCTGCACTGCCAGTGTTTAGTATTCAATAAAATTTCTGCCTGAATTCCAGGCTGAGTGATGAACTAGATTGAGACCCCTTCTGGCTGCAGGCTGGTGTGAACGTGTATGGCTTGTTGGAGTAACATCTCAGAAGAGTGAGGAGCTGGGATAGGAAAGTTAATCATTTGGAACTGCAGCTCCATTAAGACATATTTTGTATAGGGCATACTTTCCCTGGTGTCCTTATAGTGAGCATCCTTCCAGAAAGCATCCAGAATTTAAATAGCAGAAGACATCAAAACTGTAGGAATGGACCCCAAACAGAACATCACCTGGATTTTGCCAGCAGGAGTTTTGGGGTGTTTCTGTCGTCCTTCAAGGAGTAAGCTTGGAGGTTTTTCCACCTGAAAGTGGAGACCCATCTGTGAGGTCCTCCCCCCATGAGGGCTGCTAGTGAGGAGATGTAAAAGAAGATGTGGACAAACAGCAAGGAGGGAATGGTTCCCTGAAGAAAGAGGGAAATCCTTCAAAAGGAAGGACAAATACCTCCAGGATCCTCCCAGATTATTCTTTCAGCTTTTAAGATGAAAGATTTATTATACCCAGGTGGACATTGACTTAGCATCAAGTGCCTTCAAAGAAAAAGGCAGCCCTTCAGATTCAGCTGTTGCACTGGATTGTGTTTCACTTCCAGAGTATCGTAGGCAGACTGAGGCAGGATTCATGATTTATATTCCTTTGTTACTGAAAGAACAAAATAAATAAATAAATTGAAAACCGATGGTTAAAAAAGTCCTTTGTTATCGATGACTTATCTTTTAACACTGTGTGCATTTGTAGCTGTTGTGCCATGCAATTTATTAGGATTTTCAGCCTTTTCCTTATTGTTGAATCTTCTTTAGAAAAGATGCTATTTAAAGGTTAGTGTTGCTGAAGGCATATAATGGCAGAGTAATTGAGAAACCAAATGGAAAACACACTTCTATTTCAGACTGCCAATCTGATGAAATGAAAACTAGTTTAAAAATACCTACTGGTTTGAAAATCATGTGATGTCAGAAGATGACATAGAAAACATGAGTGAGGGTGTCTGCATGATTACAATTCTTCACACAGGCACATGAGATCCCTAACTTACTGTATCGAGAAATAAGCATAATTAGCCCATGTAATTCTTGAACTAATAAGATGATATCTAATTTTTGAATGAAATAAAATAGTACACAGAAATTATGATTTTACCATTTGAGATACATATCCGAAAAATTATTTACCTTCTTAAATATTTATTTCTCATACTTCATTTCTGCTAAGTTCTGATGCCTGTTAACCTGGTGCATAGATTCCCATGGGGAAAAAATATTCCCCATTAGTTAAGCACCTGGCCCTGTGATATGTGTTTTCTATATTGTTTTAGAGAGGAAAATAAGATAAACTTTTTTTATTCTTCAGCCTGTGGATTGTAGAATCAGAAGGATTTTTATTTTTTTTTAAAGTCCTTTTCTTGAATAATAATGTCTGCTGATTAGAGCTACTAGTATCTTCTCTTCCAAATGTGAGTAATTTAGGAGCTACCATTAATCTGGAGTCATTTTGGCAGGAAAGTCAATCCTCAGGTCATATAAATGACATTAATTGCCTCATCTTCTGAGGCATGAGGCAGATGCAATTGCCTCTGGGGCACTGCTATTCAGCTTAGAGGAGAGGAGTGCAGGAAGGTGGCACAACACACAGGTCTATCTGAAGATGAGAAAGATCTGTAAACAGAGGTGTTCTTCAGTTGCTCCTGAGGAAGGCAAAGTAGTTTTACTCAGAGAACTGACAGTAGGTGTAGTGTCGTCCATGTCTTACAAAGTTGCTTTTCCAGTAACTTCCAGGCTGAATTTGTTTCAGTTCAGGCTCTATGTAAGGATTCAAACCTGTCTGGGCAAGAGTTGCTGTGCAAACATGTATTTGACTGGCAGACTGCTCTTTTAGGACAGTAAACAATGGTGTTATATCTCTTTAGAAATTCATTTTTTAAAGAAACAGAGTAAACATGAGAGAATTGTTAGGAAGCAGGAGTAGAACAGGAGAGTACGTAGCTTTGAAAGGAAAGATTAGAAGGAGAAAGTTACAATATGGAAAAATTTCTTGACCTCAAATACCTGTTCGCTGTTCTAGAGACTGCATTCCCTGCTGAAGATAAAAGCTGTAATGTTTTCATCTATATCACCTTGAAACTAAATGGCTGTCTGGCTGCTGGGCTATACATGGCTTCTGAGCTATACATGGCTTCTGAGAAGCAGAAGCAGGAGTGCAGAAAAATATCTAAATGGTCCACTAAATATTCCAGGAAGCCTTAAATCAACAAAGACTTTGAATGAGCACTGTTTACATGTATATTTTTTTCCCTCCAAATAACATCAAAGTATATTATCTTTTACTTACTGTTCTTCGTTAATCCTGCAATAGGAACTACTGATATTATTCCTCATAAGGAGGTATTAATACATTGCATAAACAAAAACAATTTCTATAGCAGAAATGTTTCAAAGTACAGCAAGGAAAATGCATTGTTCATACTCAGAAATAAACTACTAAAGGCTATGCATTTGCACATCAAGGTATAGCTTTAACCATTGCTTTCAGTCTTGTGTTAGAAAATTAATTTGGAGACTGTTATATAACTTACGTTTGTGGTTTATCGATAAGGCAAAATCCCTTAAGGGTGCTGGATTAGTGTTTTATAGAAATAGTCAGAAGCAGAAATGTGTTTTTGTCCCCCAATTATGTTAATATACAATACACATTTCTTGAGAAGGAGTATTAGAACAAATTCCCAGTACCTTTTCAAGGTAGGTTTAACATTTAAGTCAATTTTATCCCTTGTGCAAAAGTCTCTAGAATCCTTAAAATTCATTAAAGCTTTATTTAACTTTTTAAGAAGGCCTCTGAGGCTTTCTTAAGTTCTTACTCAGTTCAAACCAAAACCATCGAGAATATTGGTAGGTTGAGCTTCTCTGGCTATTCTGAGACTTCCGTTCAGTTTACTGCTAGGTCTGAGTTTTATTTTTAGGATTTTTTCCTCCACAACTTTCCTGCGAATTCTTTTATCTGCCTTTATTCTTTTAACAGTTTTGTGGGTGCTAATTTAAAGGGAATGGATTTGCTTACCATTATCACCACTGAAATAGAAATTTTTTAAAAAGTAACTCTCGGTGGCTCTTGATTTAGAACACGGTAGAAGCATTATGAACACATGTTATATGAAGCCTGAGACAGAACCTTCCAAAAAAGGGAGAGTACTTTAAAGAGTCCTGTACATTTTAGGTCTTGTACTCCAAATAGTCACTGAAGTGAAGATAAGAAATGGGAGAAATACCTAGAAATTATAATTTGCTATGCTGTTGGAGTTTGGTTTTGGGGAGTTTTAGAAAGACCCTGTGCTGTCTCTTTGCTAACTACTGTGAAAATAACAATGGTCCATCCACTGGGATCATCTCACAGCATGTAACCTCTATTCTAGTGGTGAGTGTTCTGTTTAGCATTGTTCCAATGAATGAGTAATACAGCATGCCAGTCTGGAAGAAGCCTGATGAAACACTAATTTTACTGTAAGTCCTACTGAAGAATGTCTCCTGTTTATATATTACAGACATATTTATGTTGTGCAGTATTTTGCGTTAAAAAATTGTCTTCTCCAAATGTCTGCATGCACATTTGTCTATGAGCGAGGAAACTACAATTCATTCTCATTGCTGAACCACTATGACCAAGATTTTTTTTGGGGAAGACTGAGCTATATGGAAAAGAGCAGAATAAATTTCATATCTAAGGTTAGAAGTTTAATTTAGAGGGAAACAAAATCTCTGTATTTTTCTATTATGGTGGCAGTTGTAGAAACTGAACTGATTTAAATTAGTTGGAAGGTCCACAAACACGTAAATCATCAAGTAAAGAACACATGTATGTGGTCCTAAAGTTTATAAAAACATAACTAATACAAAATGTATGAGATGTGACACCACAGATGATCTTTCTTTCTTTTTCCTTTTTTTTTTTTTTTTTTTTTTTTGACAGCTGATTTGGCACAAAGATTTTGCTGAAGAAGAAGAAATTACTTGTTAGTTCCATTTGAGATTTCTTTGCAAGTCAAAAACCAATAAAATCATCATCATTACTGTCTGTTTTCTGGTAGCTGTCTTCTGCACTGAATATTAAAGAGCTTTCAGACTGACTGAAAAAAAAAAAAGAGATTAGAATAGTGAGAAAATTCTTTTATATTTTACTCAAATGTGATGTCTCTATTGATTTGTCAGAAGGAGCACCTGGAAGGTTTATTGTTAGTCAGAGGATTATGTCAAATGATAAAAAGCTCTTTTCAAATTGAAGGAATTAAGACAAAGGATTAGAATAACCTTTATTGCCTGCCTTTTTAATGCTTTATGTTGTATTTTTCACATTTTTTTGAAGAGGCATTGAATATAAGCACCTTCTATCCTGCTTCTTATATGTATAAGACCTTTACTAGCAAAGATTGCAGAGTATTTTCCTCTGTCTGGCCATATTTCAAGGATTTGTTTTACTAAAACCAGTTGCTGAAAGACACTTCTACCACACTGACACCTTATTTCCATTCTCCAGTTAAGCAGTTGAACACTATGTTTTGGATAAGCTTGAGTATTCTTGTTCAGTGTTGGCTGTTGCTATTTTTACTCTGTTTTAAGGAGAATCATGCCCATAAAAATGTAATACTTTGATGTTTTGCCAGTCCCGATGAAGTAACTTTTAATTCAAGACAGACAGAAATTAAAAATGAAGGAAGAATTTACTTGCTGTTGTCTACATGCTAACAGTACAGCATTAAATTTAGGAAAAAGTACAGAGGAATACAGACCTTATAGCCCCAGCTCTGTTTTGCCCAGCTAGTGACCCCCAAGGATACTTGCATAGCTCAGTGGTAGGAATTCAGTCTTTAAACAAAGCCTCCTCCATATCTTGGACAGTGGTTTTACTAAAGAAAATCTTGATTTGGGATCCTTGATAGCTTTATATCTTGACTTGCTACGGATTTCAAATTTGTCCAAGCTTCTGCTGTGACTTTTAATTTAGTAAAGAAGGCAGAATTAAGCCCTATGGTACCTTCATCATGCCTGTTTCTATTAGAAATACCAGTGACTGCTGGAACTGATAACTGGAGCCATCTCCTATTCATCTAATAAATTGAACTTTGTAACACTGAGTTCTGACAGTGCACTGTAAGGAAAGAAATGACACACCACACTTTAACTTTCCCTTTCTGCCTGGTGGACTGTGGTTCCTTATGTACTGAAACTTACATTCAGTATTATGCATCAACAAAGAAATATATTTATTCAACTGTTGAAATGAGAATAATGCAGAGACCAAGATAAGGCACTCAGGTATTTTCAGGATGGGATCAAAATTTTTCTGAGGGGTACTGAGGTAAGAGGATTATGCTATAGATCCTGAGCTCAAGAAAAGCTGGTAATAGTGAAAATAGAAATGTTCTGCCACAAAAACATCATTTGTCTTCTTATTTATAAGAATTTTCTTCTTATTATAAGAAGAGAAAATTACCAAGTCACAGCACATCGTACCTTCAGTATATTGACACAAGTCAGACAATGTCTTTTCTTTTTTCGGAGATGAGATAATCCTGTGAAGGTGTGAAGAGCAGGAGCAAGCTATTTGGTTTGCTGCTGTCTTGAAACATAAAGTAATACAATATGCAAAATCCAGACATGCTTAAGATGAACTTCAGCCAGCCATCAGTGTTAAATGTTGATTGCTTATAATCAGGATAGGCAAAGTTGAATCTTTGATGAAATTCTCAGTAGTGAATTAGATAGCATTTTCTTAGTTTCCTTGGGCAAGAAATGAGGGAGGATGTGCAGTGACTTTGATTAGCTGAACAGGAACAGGTCAACCTAAAAAGAAACTACCCCAAATCCACTCCTGATGACACAAACAACAAATGGAAACAGTGTGGGGATAACAAAGGAGCACTTTTTGATAGCTTTGTTGCCTCTTTGCTTGGTCAAAAAGGGGTGCTTCTGTTGGTACCCCTTAAATGCAAGTTTGGTTTTTTCTGTTGAAATGTATGTTGATTTTTCAAGTGAAGAATAGACTTTTTTGACCTAAGAGGACTATCAGAGAAAAGGTATTTTAAAGATTTCCACTCACAGGTTCTGCAGCACTGTAAATCAATTAATATGAATATGTCGCTAGAGATGCCTGGTTTTGTCTTGCCACCTTTTAGTCTATGTACATTATGCAGAAGAATCAAGCCCTATTTGCATCAGCGGTGAAAGGTGAATGAAGATAAAACACAATTTTAAGCTTGTTCTACCTCTTTGAAGTGACTAGGGATTGCCTATGGGCATGCTCTGAACCTGTGAGGCAAAGCAGCAACATTGTCGATGCCATCTTCTCCTCTTGTGCACCGTGAGGAAACATTTTCCACCAATGGGTGATTTTATAGTCTGTTGATACTTACAGTTATGTCAGTAACATACATTTTGGGGGTTTGGAGGGACAGGTGTAGTGGTATGACATGCTCTTATGTTCTTTCAATTTTAGTAATGTTCATTACATAGAAGCAATCCTTTTCAATATATATGAAGTAATTTTTTAATTCTCTTCACTGTCATACATTATGCATATGTATATATATATACACATATCTATATACACAGTCATACACTACCTACCACAGGGAGAGGCACACTTTTGGGACATACTACTTCTGATCTCCTTAGCTGTGACCATTAAATGCATTAACACTATGATATTTAAAACAGTGGACGAAATGGTTCTTAAACTAACACTGCAGAAACTCTGGGTAGTGATTTGCTCCTGCCATCTGTATATATTTTGCTTAATACAAGAAGGCTTTCATTTGGTTTCAGCTTGTGGATGTGTTTTAGTGTGAGAAGCTGAAATGCTTTAAGATAGTAAGGGAGTGTTGTGCTCACAGCTGCATTTCCCTGACAAGTTAATCACATCATGTCCTCCCTCCAGCACTGCCTGATACGAATAACTGGACATAGCTAATGACTGTCTGGTAATTAAAATTTGAACTCTTTTGCTAGACTAATTCATTAGTTAATATTATGTGAAATTTGATGTTAATATGTCCTAAAGGCTAATCTATTCAGATTGCAATACATAGATTTTAATAGTTTAGCGTGCTTTGGTAATCAGAAAGAATTGTGTGATTATGGCTTGTGGCTTGAGCAATTAAAAATGATTAGGTTTGAGTGCTCATTTCAAGGTTGTTGGGGCATTTACGGAAAGGGAATCCTATGGTAATTTTGTCAGTAATTTCAGTGTAATGTGGACCTCTCATAAAACACTGGTCTGTTTCAAGTAAGCTACTGCATGTCCCATATGGTTTAGGATGGGAGAGCTGCTTAGCCCCAGATTGACCCCAGTATACTAGAAATGAAAGAATTGTCTGTCTCTGAGCTATTTTTCAGTTGCTGCATCCAACTAAAGTGTAAAGGTCAGAACTCAGAGAACACTGAAATAGGAGAACATAAAGAGGAGATGTGGGATATGGTTAAGTCACATCAGGGTTTCAGCATCATTCAGGAAGCCTATATTAAATTGCTTATCCGCTATTACCCAGAAGTTCCTGCTTTCCAAAACACGGCACTGCACTTAACATATTGCTTCATCTAGACATCATTTTGCCTTAAATGGTAAAAAAATACACATTGAACTGAGTTCATTTTACAAGGAAATCTAGATTGCTCTGTACGGTTTTCTAATCTTCCCTCAGACAACTTTTAGGGCCTCCCCAATTTTATAGTTTGTAAATGACAAGTGTACTTCTGTCCAGATCACAATAAATAATTTTGAGTAGCCTCAAGATTAAGAGACTTTACTCTTGTTTATTTGCTTTCTTATTGACTGAGTCAGTGTTGCTGAGTTGAAAACCTTACTATGTCACTTCACTGATCCCTGTAAAGCCCACAACACAGGATTGTTCTCTTTGAAAAACCTTTCTTCAGAGAAAAGGAAAATATTTAATTAAAATGATGCATTTTAGTTCATTTTGTAATAGCTCAGTGATATATCAGGCAAGATGCAGGATTTTTTCAGTACATCCAGTGAACTCACAAATAAAACTGGCTGCCTGTTTTCATTCAGACCACAGACAGGCAAATTGCCTAGTTTATTTACCTGGTGTGTTCATGGTCGTCACCACATCTTGAAAGCATCTCTACGCATTCTATTCTTTGCCTCTGGGTCTTTGTGGTCTTGTTTGGGTCTTTAAAGTTTTACAGAAATAATGGACTGGCAAGTTGCTTTGCTGTTGTGTGCTCCAATTAAATGTGCCACGATTTGAATTGTTTTGAGTGCTTAAATCTCACAATTAATCTCACTCCCAAGAGAACCCTGTTGTAATGAAGTTCATTAAATGATTAATGATTACTTAAAAGATCTGTTTATTGGGTGGTTCTTAATTTGTGTGAAATACACTTTTCTGGCCCCACTCTTATTCACAGTTATCAGAATGTATGTGACACCAAGACAAATAGCCTACAACGTCTATCACATTTATGCAGTTACCCTTATTGACAAAACTTGTACTCTCCCAAAGGAATTAAATCAAGCCTGTTTGACAAAATCTATTTTCTCTAAGTCCATGTTGACTAGCACCAATTATATTTCCTTCCTTTAATGTTTTTGTTGAGCAAGAGCAGCAAAGAGCTTTCAGCTAATTTACAGAAAGACCATTTTCCTCCAAGAGAAATTCCTCAGGCAGAAATCTCCAGACCAGCTGGGCTCTTTCTGTTTGTGCTGTGTGTCTGTGAACCAAAAAGGGAAGTACACAGGCTGCTGCAGTCATGGCCAGTGTGCAAATGTCCCAGCTGATTGGTATTTTAAACAGAAAATGTTCAAGTGTTAATTATCTTAAATCAAATGGACCAGTCTGGATATCAGACCCAAGTACTGAGAATCCTATTAAAGTGATCAGGCAGCAGGAGTGACAAATACTTCTGCTGGGCCTATTCAGAACAAGCCTGGGGGCTGATCAACTCAAACTTATTTAGCATGAAGGGCTACTCTCGTGGGGGAGACTAATGCTGTTTTAAAAAATGCATCAAGGTCCAGGAGAAGATACTACGCTGTCCTAAAGACAGGCTTTCAAGGTATGCAGACACCTGTTTTTCATGCATTCCACACGGAAGTGTGATTCTACTCAGGATCAGTCTGCACCAGGATGTTGTAGTTTTTGTTTTCTGCTGTGTCCAGGTCTCAGGCTCTACATGTTGCTTTGTCTGATGGCATGAGCAATCATGTTTGCAATGTGACTGTCTTGTCTTGCAGCCTTTATATTGGTGTAGTTCATGTGACGCTAATGTTAGCTGTGTGACCATTTCAGCTGGGACATACCAGGAGTTTCCACAAAGGAACTTACAGCCAACTTGCATCAGGCAAGGAAACCCTAAAGCCCCATAGAAAAGTGAAATTGTCAAAACGAATGTGTTCATCCCAAATATCCCCACTTGTGGCCCTGAATGATGAGCCTTGGCAAACAGCTGGTTTGTGTGTGTTGCCTCTCAGCTTCCTGCTTCCTCTATGTGCTGAAGAATTCCAGTGAGGAAAGTCCCTACTGCCTACACTGCTTTTCTTTCTTTAGCTTGCTATTTGTTTATTTATTTACATGGCCACCAGGGATCAGCCACAGCTGCTGTCAGCAGTGGCGCCAGTTCAGCCTGACCAATCATATATTCAGTACGCTTGCCTTAGATAGCCTTATATCATTTTGTAGTGAGCTGAAAATATAACTGACTAAAGGTAAATGACCCTAATTCCATTTGTACAGTGCACAGAACATTTATTTGGATGCTCCTTTCTTTGTAAACGGCATCCAAGAACTAAATATGCCAGAACTTCACACAGGCAGCATCGCAGTCCTTTCACTGTGATTCCAGCAAGCCCGTGGTAAATTTCTGCAAGTTCTGGGCACATCAACTGTCTCACAGTAAAGTATATTCATTACGGAGCTAATCAAATGAAGTATGAGTTTGAGGCATTGATTTTGCAGCAAATGGTAAAAAAGCCCACTTAGTTTGAGTAAATGGTAGCTAGCTTGGACAAAGAAATACCATTAATTGCCAGTACCTGCAATATCAATGCATTTTAGCAATAAAAAACCATAAAATGGATAGGAATTTAAAGAACTAAAGGAGTTATTACTTGAAATTAGATCATAAAATTAAGGAAATTAAGACATAGGCTAAATATCTATCTTCTAGAAAGATTAAATGAAACTCTTATATAGTCTTCCAAAGATAAGGAATTAAAAACAAACTTATTTAAGATTTGGAAACAGATCCAGCAGAATCTATAGGGTACCATGAACTGTATTGTTTATTGAGAAATTTAACATTTTAATAAATAATTATATAAAGAGATAGTCTTTGCTTAGTCACTGCTAGAATAGAGCTGGGTGAGGCAAAACAGAAATAATTGCTGACATGAGACCAGCCCAGCATTGTGATAAAGGCTGATACAAACAGAAGAATGTGTAGCGATGGGTTAGCTAACTACTTTTGTTCTGAGTCATGTCAGTGTTTCTTGACTGCCATCAGATTTTAGGAAGCATGAACTCCTGCACAGAAGAACAATAGGTTCATGGTAGTTCATTCAAGCATATCATTCATGCATTATTTCTGTTCCTTAAAAGTATGAGAACTGTTGTCAGTAGTGTAACACATACTATCAGTTCAAAATCTCAGCTGAACTGCAGACAGATCAAAACAGGCATGTAACAAACAGAGATGGCATACAGAAGTCAGAAGGTTCAAACAAGTGAATTTAGGAAGCTTCTTCAAGATATGAAGAGAAGTGGAAATCTGCATCTTGCAAAATGTGCAGTTATTGCTGTTGGGCTTGATACTGAGCTGCGCGATACAGCACAATAAAGGATATAAAAGAGGCATTTGAGACCTGCAGGAAAAGTTTGAGCACCAACACAGGAAAGGTTTGAGCAAAAGGGGAACGGGATGTCTAGCTTGCTCATCTTGTGAACTTCTAGCACAGGCAGATGAGGGGTATATGGTTTTCCCAAAGATTCTGGAAAAGGCAACAAGATATAAACTCAAAAAGAAAAGAAGGTGAGGGGACAAGTGAACATCTTCC